>NW_006294868.1:171823-175967 GCF_000327345.1 Myotis davidii | reverse complement strand
GAGAGAGGAAAAGATAGAGAGAAACATTAATGTGAGAGAAACACATCGATTGGTTGTCTCCTGCATACACCCCAACCAGAGCCTGGGCTGGGGAGGAGCTTGCAACCAAAGTCCGTGCCTTTGACTGGAATTGAACCTCGGACCCTTGGGTCCGCAGGCTGATGCTCCATTCACTGAGCTAAACCAGCTAGGGCTGGAAATGATTCTATTTATAATAGCACCAAAAGAATAAAATACTTAGGCATACATTTAACAAAAGAAGGACTAGACTTGTATACTGGAAACTAAAAATAAATTTTTGAAAGAAATTAAATAATGGTGAAAGCCTGGGAGGGGTGAATATGGGATGGAGGAGAGGTCAATGGGAAAACAAACAAAGAAAGGGGATACCTATAATACTTTCAACAATAAAGATACATTTCAAAATGAAATTAAATAAGATTTAAATAAATGGAAAGCCATTCTATGATCATGAATTGGAACATTTAATAATGTTAAGATGACAATACTTCCCAAATTGATCTACAGATTCAACACACTCCTATCAGAATTCCAGCTGACTGTAGAAATTAACAAGCTAATTTAAAAATTCATATTAAATCACAAGGAACCCAGAATAACCAAAACAAACTTTAAAAAGAACAAAGTAGGAGGATTCACTATTCTTTATTTCAAAGCGTACTACAAAGCAACAGTAATCAAGATAGTGTGGTACTAGCATAAGGATAGACATATGAATCACTGGAATAGAATTGAAAGTCCAGAAAGAAATCTTTATGTTATGTTCAAATAGCCCAATTTAAAAATTGGCAAAGGATTAGAATAGATAGTTCTTCAAAGAAGATATACAAATGGCCAATAAGCACATGCAAAGATGTTCAACATTATCAGCTATGATGCAAATCAAAACCACAAGATACACTTCACACCCACTACAAAGGATGTAATAAAAAAGATAAAGGGAGTGACATCAAAGGAATGGTGGCATGACAGCACACCTAGCCCTCTCCCCCTGAAATTTCAACAAGTTAACCAACTATAATTCAATAAAGAAATCCCTGCTTAACACAGACACACACCTGAGAGACCCACGCATTGAAACATCTAAAGCTGGGCACCCAGGAATTAATGGGGAGACGAAAGGGGAAGTGCAACCGGCCTACTGACAAAGCCCTGCAGGCAGGAGCTCCTGGCTTGGCCGGGAGAGGGGAGAAAGCCGCAGCAGCAGGTGCTTCCTTAGGCCAGGAGGAACAGAAAGATGTGGAGGGGGTGGGAGCAGCTCAGTAGGGCAAGCGGCAAGGGTGCAAACAGTGTCTGAGTCAGCAGATGCCTAATAGAGCACCGGATTCTCCTGCGTGGCTCTCCACTGTTGGCAGGGTGGTGATATTTCAAAGAAATGGAATCACAGAGCCCTGCTGCCATTTGGACTCCCAAAACTCACATCTTGTTGCTCTTGAAATTGGGTCCAGGAGCATATTATCTGTAAACCAAGAGTTGTTGCAGTAGAACTGCTGTTTCCCTCTGTGACTGATCCCCAGAAGGGGTGCTTAGGGCATGTCCCCATGGAGGTCAAGGGTCACCATTATGGTGAGGGCAAAACAAACCCCACCCCCAAGCAGCAGAGCTGTATTGTCTTACCAAGTTGCAGAGGTTCAAGACTGGGAGATCACAGAGGTAAAAAATAGATCCAGAGACACAGTAGCATAGAACAAACTGGAATTTCAGAGTGAAGGAGGGGGAGAGTGGGTAGGTGGGAAGAGATTAACCAAAGAATTTGTATGCATATATGTATAATCCATGGACAGGGATTGTAGGGTGATTAAAGCCTGGGCAAGGGGTGGGGTGGGTAGAAGAGGTGAATGGGGGAAAAAGGGATCATATATAATGCTATCAACAATAAAGATTTAATTTAAAAAACTAGCATCAACAAATTAAAGAAAATTGAAATTATACCAAGTATATTTTCTGACCATGATGACTTGAAATTAGAAATCAACTGCAAAAGGGAAGTAAAGAAACACACAAATACCTGGAGATTAAACAACATACTACTAAAAAATGACTGGGTCAAAGAACAAATAAAATATGAGATCAAAATTTATACAGAGACAAATAAGAATGACAATATAACATCAAAACTTCTTGGATGCAGCAAAAGCAGTAATAAGAGGGAAGTTATTACAAGTTCTTATCTCAAGAAACAAGGGAAATTCCAAGTAACCTAATATCACATCTTAAAGAACTAGAAAAGGAATAACAAAAGCAACCCAAAGACAGCAGAGGAAAGAAAAAATAAAAATTAGACCAGAATTGAATGAAATATAAAACAAAAAGACTATATAAAAAATAAAACAAAGAGTTGGTTCTTTGAAAAGATTAATAAAACTGACAACCCTTTGAATAGATTCACTAAGGGAAAAAGGGAAAAGACCCATATAAACAAAATCAGAAATGAGAGAGGAGTCACAGATATTCAAAGGATCATACTAGAATATTATGAAAGACTAAATGCCACCAAATTCAATAACCTAGAAGAAATGGATAAGTTCCTAGAAATGTATAACCTTTCTAGACTAAATCATAAAGAATGGGAAAATCTAAATCAATCAGCAGTGAGGAAATAGAATCAACCATCAAAAACCTCCCCGAAAATAGAAGTCGAGGACCAAATGGTTTCACCAGTGAATTCTACCAAACATTCAAAGAAGATTTTAAATCTATCCTTCTCAAATAAAAAAAAAAATTGAAGAAGAGGCAATACTTCCTAACACATTCTATGAGGCCAATATAACCCGATGAAATTGGATTACAGTTTGATACAAAAACCTGGCAAAGATAACACAAAAAAGAAAACTATATACCAATATATCTGATGAACACAGATGCAAAAATCCTAAACAAAATATTAGCAAATCAAATACAAAAGTACATCCAAAAAATAATACATCACTGTCAAGTGGGGTTCATACTAGGGGCACAAGGATGGTTCAACATGTGGAAATCAATCAATGTAATACACCATATTAACAAAAGAACAGATAAAAATAATATGACCTTATCAATAGATGCAGAAAAAGCATTTGATAAGATACAGCATCCATTTATGATTAAAACACTCAATAAAATAGGAGAAGAAGGAAAGTACCTCAACATAATAAAGGCCATATATGATAAACCCTCAGCTAATATAATACTCAATGGTGAAAAACTGAAAGCTTTTCCTTGAAGACCAGGAACAAGACAAGGATGTCCACTCTCACCACTCTTATTCAACATAGTGCTCTAAGTCCTAGCCAGAGCAATAAGGCAAGAAAAAGAAATAAAAGGCACCCAAATTGGGAAGGAAGAAGTAAAATGACCACTTTTTGAGGATGATAAGATTCTGTGTATAACCCTGGCCGGTTTGGCTCAGTGGATAGAGCGTTGGCCTGTGGACTGAGGGGTCCTGGGTTCGATTCTGGTCAAGGGCATGTGCCTTGGTTGTGGGCACATCCCCAGCAGGGGATGTGCAGGAGGCGACTTATTGATGTTTCTCTCTCATCCATGTTTCTGACTCTCTATGCCTCTCCCTTCCTCTTTGGTGTGCAGGAGGCAGCTGATCGCTGTTTCTCTCTCATCGATGGTTCTAGCTCTCTATCCCTCTCCCTTCCTCTCTGTAAAAAATCAATAAAGTATATTTTTTTAAAAAAAGATTCTGTGTATAGAAAAACCCTAAAGACTCCACCCAAAAAAAACACTATTAGAAGCAATAAACAAATACAGTGAAGTTGGAGGATACAAAATCAATGTGCAAAAATCCATTGCCTTCCTGTATGCTAACAACAAAACTACCGAAAAAGAAATGAAAAAAAAAACCACAAAATACAATTCTTTTTGCAATTGCAACCAAAAAAATAAAATACCTAGGAGTAAACTTAACAAAGGACATGAAATACCTATGTACTGAAAATTATAAAACATTATTAAAAGAGATTGAAAAAGACACAACAAAAGGGAACAAACAATATTCCATGTTCATGAATTGGAAGAATCAACATACTTAAGATGGGCAACAGTCTTGAACCAAAGAAAGGGCTCTCACCAGAATGCGACCTTGTTGGCACCTTGACCTTGGACTTTCCAACCTCCAGCACTTCCTTCCTGC
>NW_006294868.1:170896-171454 GCF_000327345.1 Myotis davidii | reverse complement strand
ACCCAGAAATCGACCCAAGCCATTATGCTCAATTAATATTTGACAAAGGAGGAAAGAACATACAATGGAGTAAAGATAGTCTCTTTAATAAATGGTGCTAAGAAAACTAGAAAGTTACATGCAAATGAATGAAATTGGATTATAGTTTGTCCCCATGTACAAAACTTAATTTAAAATGGATCAAAGACCTAAATATAAGACCCAAAACAATAAGTTACATAGAAGAAAACATAGGCATCAAACTTATGGACCTTGGTCGCAGAGAACATTTTATGAACTTGATCTCAAAGGCAAGGGAGGTAAAGGCAAAAATAAGTGCCCAATGTCATTTTTTAAAGAAATAGAAAAAGAAACCATCAGATTTGTATAGAACCACAAAGACCCCAAATAGCCAAAGCAATCCTAAGAAAAAAGAACGAAGCTAGGGTATCACCCTACCTGACTTCCAATTATACTACAGAGCTATGATAATCAAAACAGCATTATATTGACAGAGAAGCAGACACACAGAATAGAGAGCCCAGCTATAAAACCACATACATATAGATATAATTTTCT
>NW_006294868.1:152145-170782 GCF_000327345.1 Myotis davidii | reverse complement strand
GAGAGAGAATTTAACATTAGGGAGTCTCTGATTCCAAGTTTAGAGTATTTTTGTTTGTATTTAACTTCTATTCATGGTATTATCTTAAGTGATTGTCAATATTTTTTAATAAAATTAGAAAATTTTTAAGGAATTCTCATAAAAATCTTTTTATAAAAACCAAAAAATCAGTCGTTAGCCATTAATATATCTCTATTCTGGATGCAGATTTTGGATCTTTTTTTTTCCCCAAAGCAATATGCAGATTCAATGCAATCCTTATCAAAATTCCAATGTCATTTTTTAAAGAAATAGAATGAGAATTCATCAGATTTGCATGGAACCACAAAAGACCCTAATAGACAAAGCAATCCTGAAAAAAATGAATGAAGCTGGAGGTATCACACTACCTGACTTCCAATTATACTACAGAGCTATGATAATCAAAACAGCATTATATTGACAGAGAAGCAGACACACAGAATAGAGAGCCCAGCTATAAAACCACATACATATAGATATAATTTTCTACAAACAATCCAGAAACACACAATGGAGTAAAGATAGTCTCTTTAATAAATGGTGCTAAGAAAACTAGAAAGTTACATGCAAATGAATGAAATTGGATTATAGTTTGTCCCCATGTACAAAACTTAATTTAAAATGGATCAAAGACCTAAATATAAGACCCAAAACAATAAGTTACGAGTGGCCATTATCAACAAGATAAGCAATAACAATTGTTGGAGAGGTTGTGGGAAAAGGGGACCCTCATCCACTGCTGGTGGGAATGTAGACTGGTACAACCACTATGGAAAGCAGTCCTGCAATTTCTCAAAAAATTAAGAATAGAGCCACCATATGGCCCAGCAATCCCTCTCCTGGGTGTATACCCGAAAAACTCAAAATCATGTATTCGCAATGATATATGATCCCCTATTCACAGTGGCCAAGATATGGAAACAACCAAAGTATCCTGCGATAGAGGACTGGATAAAGAAGATGTGGTGCATATACACAATTGAGTACTACTCAGCCATAGGAAAGGATGAAACAGTGCCATTTGCAACAATGTGTATGGGCCTTGAGGACATTTTGAAAAGTGAAATACGTCAGACAGAAAAAGCTAAGAACCATATGATTTCACTGGTATGTGGGATATAAAACTGAAACTTGTGAACACAAACTGCAGTGTGGTGGCTGCCAGAGGGAAAGGGTAGGGAGGGAAAAGGTCCTAACTAAGGTGACAGGAGAAGGTTTGCCTTTGGGTGGTGGGCACATCGTGCAATATACAGATCTTGTAACACAGAAACCCACACCTGAAACCTATATGTTCATGTTGTCCAATGTCATCCCAATAAATTTAATTTAAAAAAAAGAAAGAAAGTAACATGGTTTGGCGAGGATTTGGTGAAATGATACCCTCCAATATTGCCGATGGGAATGTAAACTGGTGCAGTCATTTTGGAAAACAGTCCGGCAGCTTCTGACAATACCAATCCACTTCTAGGTATCTACCAGAAAAATGAAAACATGTCCCCACATAAACTTGTACATGAATGCTTATTACATTATTATTCAAAATAGCTGAAAGGTACAAACAACCCAAGTGTTCATCAACTGAGGAATGGATAAACAAAATGTGGTGTATTCATACAATGAAATATTATTTGGCCATAAAAAAACAAAAGGCTGATATATGCTAAAACATGAATGACCCTTGAAAACATTATTTTTAAGTGAAAAAAGAAAGCCACAAAAAGACCATATGTTGTATTATTCCATTTAAATGAAATATCCAGAAAAGGCAAATCTATAGAGACAAAGTTGATTAGTGGTTGCTTAGGACTTGGATGTGATTAGGAGGGGAATAGGGGATGAATATTAATGGGCACAGAGTTTGCTTTAGGAGGGGCAAAAATATCCTAAGATTAAACTGTGGCAATCATTGCACAGCCCTGTGAATATATTAAATATACTTAAAAGCATTGAGTCATGCCCTAGCTGGTTTGGCTCAGTGGATAGAGCATGGGCCTGTGGACTGAAGGGTCTCAGGTTCCATTGCAGTCGAAGGCACAAGCCCCTGTTGCAGGGTTCAATCCCCAGTAGGTGGCATGCAAGAGGCAGCTGATCAATGCTTCTCTCATCATTGATGTTTCTATCTTTCCCTCTCCCTTCCTCTCAAATCAATAAAAATATATTTAAAGAACACTCTTGAAAAACAAACAAACAAAAACCACAAAAAGAGACCAGTGAGTTGTGATCTTTAAGTGGGTGAATTTTATGGCTTGAAAATTACATCTAAATAAAGCTGTTTGTTAAAAAGAAGCACAGCACTGGACATATGATGAACTTTCAATCATTATAAAAAGAGCAAAAATATGTTCTGCTCTTGAAAGGACTTTACCCCACATGGTCCTGTCAATCCCTCATAAGGTAGGTTCTATTATTATCCTTTAAGTGTATAGATGGGGAAACTGAGACTCAGTTTAAGTACTTTGCTCATGATTACACAACTAAGATACAGCAGAGCAGGGACTGGAACTCTCTGTCTTTGGATCCCAAGCCATTTCTGGTTTCAATAGCCAGCGGTTCTCAACCTGTGAGTCTCGACCCCTTTGGCGGTCAAACGACCCTTTCACAGGGGTTGCCTAAGACCATGCTGAATATCAGATATTTATATTATGATTCATAACAGTAGCAACATTACAGTTATGAAGTAGCAATGAAAATAATTTTATGGTTGGGTCACAACATGAGGAACTGTATTTAAAGGGCCAGAAGGTTGAGAACCACTGCAATAGACCATACTGCCCCTCTAAATTTAGTCAATGTAACTACATCGAGTGATTTCAATTTAGGCCTTAGTAGTTGTATCTAAGGAACTCAGGATCAGCCGGAGGATCTCTTCTTGGCCTTTGGCTAAGACCAAGTGTGGATGAGCTGGGGGAATGGTATGTAATGACTCTCTGAGACTTAGAAAAGTGTTCTAGAGGAACAATGAGCCAGGAGCTCGAACTATCAGTTCAGGAAGTTTCTACCCTCAGGCATTGTTCATAGGTCCTGGCAATGCACCTAGTGCTAATTACCTATGAGATAACTAAACAATCTCAGTCTGCTGCTATTAGAGGTGGCTCCCAGGAGCATGTCCAATAAGGAAGTTGTGACTCCTCTCAGACAGGGCTGGAGGTCTAAGAGTGGCTTCCCTCCCTGCAAAATGGAAACATCTCTCAATACCAGGCTGTCAAGGCCAGGTGATGTATAGCTCACCACTTGGTACTGTGATTTCCAGATCTGAGCAGCAGCACGGTGGGCTGTGCAGAGAAGAAAATGTCCCTGGAGAAGCCTAAATCTCCTCTAGACAGGTTAAAATGCCAGTAAAACCAGGTGCGGTTGCTGATATCTGAGAAAGCATGCCTCCCAGATTGCAAATCTGCTGTAAATTGCTCATCAGTTTTCCCCACAGGAATCTCCTAGTCTATCCCTCTGTACTCACCCACTCAGAAGACTGACTTAAAAAAATACTTGCAAAGAACAGGATGGTGATTCAATTGGAGCTATATTTAAAAACTATATTATACACACGCATACACACACATACACAATCAACACAACATTGATAAAACCGACTTTCTTTTACTTGGTCTTGCTATGTTCTACATTCTGATGATCATTGACCATAAGGACAAATGACCAAAAGGCCTTGCAAGAACCTCATGTCCATTCTGAATCATCAAAAAAAAAAAAAAAGAGTTTGCTATGCTCACTCTAGCTTTAGTACTCTATGCATGTTGCTGAGTTTTAACTACATGAAAATTTGTAAGCTATGCATGGTATATATAGTAGCCATTAACCAGAATATTTTATTCACCAGATCAAACTGTTTTCTAAACATGGGAGAAAATTTAGAGTGGAATCCTCCTCCAACTGTGACCCCAGTTAGGGCCCTGAAAGCCTTAATTTCTTGGGTCCCCCCAGGATACATGGAGCTCAAGGCAGGAGAGAGATGGCAGCTGCCTCTGGATTTCCAACCATCCCCATATAAGTGGAGAGTTGGCATTTGTCTGAGATTTTCTCGAAGTTGTGTCTTCAAGTCCAGGTGCTGTTATGTTATGTCACTTGAAATTTCCTCTATATAAATGCAAAGGCACTTACTGTATTGGCATTATTCCTTTAATCATATTTCTGTATTCTCCCACCAGGTTGTAAGCTCTGTGAGGGCAAGGACCATGTCTGTTATTTATAGCTGAAATAAGTGAAATGTCTACTTCAGGAAAACTACTAATAAAGCCCAACAGGTAATCTCTTTCCTTCCACTTCCATTTTCCTTTTATTCTGTGTCTGAGAGAAGAGATGATGCTTTGTCTTTTCCAGTTGGTGGTTTACCAGCATCCTTTAAGTCCAGTCGGCTAAGCATTGAGTTGGGTTAGGTGAGCCAGTAGCTACTATGGGACAAGACTATAGATCCTGCTAGAGAAACCAGGCTCTGAGTAGACTGGTGATCTGTTCTCTGAGGTTGGCAGGATGACTGTTTCCTATAGGTCTTTACTAAACCACACTGGGGCTTCTGTTCTGGGTTGAATGTGGGTCTGATGGAGGAAGCCAATCTTAACTTTGTATCAGGAACTGATGGCTCCTCACTGTAACCTGGGTAGAGGTCTCCTCAGTGGTGCTGCTTGCTGTTGCCCTTTCCTGTCCTTGGGACCATGAGATAAGATGTGCATACCAGCCCCTGACAGCTGACCCATGAGGCTCATTCTGTCCCACTCGCCTTGAACCCTGGGTGGCTACTGTCAACCCAGCAGCTAACAGTCCAAAGGCCAAGTACTGGGCCTAGGCATTGGCCCAAGCCCCTGGAGAAGTCAAGTGCTACAAACAGTGGGGACACCACAGTGGTCCATCTGGCTCCTGCATGGACAGAGAGGCCCTGTGCTAGAGGCAGCCTGAGCCCCCTTCACTCTGTAGGCCCAATGAGGAGGATTCTCAGGAATCAGGGAGGGGCTCTAAAGTCATGTTTAGCATTGATATAAGCCTCCCTTCTGGGCTAGAAGAGAATTCAATGAAATTTGTTTGCCTTTGAAAAAGCAACATGATGCAACATGGAATGTATTCAGTTAAGGGACACAGGAAGCCTGGGTCCCTCACATAGTGCCACTATTTCCACAGCATGGGGAATACTTAATGAAGGCATTGGCTAAGGTGCTAATGGGCTGACCAAAACCCTTTGGAAGGCAGGGTGGGACTACAGAACCGCCTCAGGAGCCTTCTTAAAATAAATTCCCAAACAACCCTCACTTGCACATCTGGTCCTCAGCTGAGCTCCAGGCTCTTCCTTCTGTCTTGCCTTTTTCTCTTTCTCCCTCTCTATCCTGCTCAGTAAGAAGTATAATTTACTTAGGTGTGATGATAGAGAGGAAGATCACAGGTGACACTAATAATACTAATACTGGCTTTGCCATAATTTGGCCATCAGAGGTTTCATAGTACATATAGCCACCCACTTTGAAGCAATCCGCCTTGAGACATGTGGCAACTTGGATCCCCAGGTTCTTTCTATTCCAAGTCAGTTCTTTTGCTTCTTTATGTGGCCTATATCATATGCCTTGGGGCCCCCTATCTTTCCCCAAATCTGTATTTGGTGAATTGCCTTCTAATTCCTGTGGACAATGTTATGAGGTATAAACATGTGTTTGCTGTGATGTTCATTTTGAAGAAAATGAGGTGAGAGGGTTTATGTGGATACACAGCCCACTGGGTGCTGGGTCATCCATCAGGTATGAGCTTCTATTCTCAAACTCCTCAATCTAGATCAGATGTGACCATGCTGCAAGGCAAGACAACCTTGAAGATAAAAGAAATAGTTTAGCAGCAAAACAAGTTGGATAAAGAGTCTTCAGCATGTGAGGAGGGCAACTACTGGGTACTAAGTCTCAGCTTCTACTTGTGATGTTTGGGTGTTGGGGTGAGGCAAGCACACATTGCATGTACGTGAGTCTTGGGTCTAATATGTGGAGTGACTGTTCTTTGGTCTCCTCCCATTTTGGTTCGGGATGGCAGTATCTGGATTGGGCTAATTTTCCCCAAGGGCCCTGATTGTGCCATCACGAGGACTGCTCTGAGGAATGACTTCACTTTGCTGTTTGAGAGCTGCTGGCTATATATACTCTGGGCTTGCACAGTCTTTCCTACCCCAGTCTTCTGTGGCCTCTTACTTCAGGCAGCTATCATCTGCCTTATGAACAAAAGAAAATTTTACCTTTATTTTCAGCTTCCACTTTTAAAAATTTAGAACACCCATGCATCTCTCCTAGATCAATGTACCTCTAAAGTTTTGCCTTAGATTCAATGAGATTTCTTAATTGGTTCTCTATTTATTGCTTATTTGCTATTTTTATCTTACAACCGTTCACTGACTCAATCACAATGTGCTATTACAGGCATCCTTTGTGGGACAAGCCCATCAGAAAGCCAGCTGTCTTTCCAACTGGCTTGTGCCAAGTAGGACACAGTGGTACAGCATCAGCTTCTGGTAAATCAGGTCCTGGCAGAATGGGGTGAGCACTAAGGCAGTGGAGCTCTTCCCCCCCATGTTTCCAGGGTCCAAAGGACTTCCACTACACCAAAAATCGAGGCTGAGCCCTACCTGCCTTGATCATTGGAGGTGGAAGAGGCTGGTTGGTGGGCCTGGTGAAAACCATCTTCCTGGAATCCATCAGGAGGCGGCAGTACCCTGCAATCAGGCAGGCAAAATTGGTGGCTTCGGGCCACTCCATCAACAGCACCAGAGGCTGGGGGAGAGACAGGAAGAAACATGAGGACACGGGAAGGAGGAAAACAGGTTCAATTCCTGGAGAATGATCGTATAGAAAAGATCATTTGCATGGTTATGGGAACCATAGTTTCTGAACCAAAAATTGAGGCATATGTCCTGACAAATGATTTCTTCTGATTTGAGAGTTAATTTATAGTAAACTCTTACCCATGTATCAAAACTAAATCAACCTTAATTACACATTTAATGGACCACCTTTACTGAAAAAGACTGAAATTATTAAACATGATGTGACTGTTGTGTGGCTTTTATTGGGGTTGTCAGGGCTCAGCAGATATTCAGACCAGCTGGGAAAGCTGGGGTAAACCTAGGAGGTGAGGGGAATATCCTTTATGATAATTTCCTTGAATGCACAACTCATCTCTATAACCACATACAATACCCAGAACAGCTCCTGGACATGGACATTCTGTGCAATCAAGTCCTTCCAGCTCATGGTCTTTCTGGTCTGCAGCCCTGCTCAGACCTTCATGTTCTCCCCTTTTCCCTTGGTTTCCCAAAGTGTTCTCAAGATGTTAATTGGTGCTCCTTAAAATAATTCCTTGAGCAAATACATGAGTGAAACCCTGGGTTAAATAACACTATATAGATAATTGTACTTACGGAAATTATCAGATCCTTTAATATATTAATGTGCAGTACCAACTTCAAGAGTGGGACTTCAGTATTCCAACTTTTCTAAAATGTTTAATTTTGTTTTTTATGTTGTCTAAAGTTTTACATATGACCACCTCAGCTTTTAAGTTAAAGTTGCACCAGCTTTCTTTTCTATCTCCAACACATAGCTTGAGTTGAATATTTTCTAGTTCATATAGACTAGGGGTTGACAACCCTTTACTACTATTAGGCAGGGGTGGGCAAACTTTTTGACTCGAGGGCCACAATGGGTCCTTAAATTTATTCATTTCAAACGGGCCGGATATGGCCCGCAGGCTGTAGTTTGCCCATGGGTGCTATAAGGGCTAGATAGTAAATATTTTAAGACTTGTTAGCCATACAAGCTCTGTTGCAACAACCCTGCCATTGTAGTGTGAGAATGGCCATAGTTAACTATAAGCAAAACAAATGGCTGTGATGGTGTTCTAAGAAAACTTTATTTACAGATATAGGCAGTGGGTCAGGTTTGGGTCATGGGCCTTAGTTTGCCACCTGATCTATGGGTGAAGCTTCTTTTCAGCTAAATACAATTATTTATATTCATTTTGATATCTTTTTCTGCTTGTTTCATTTGCCAACAGTAATCGCCTTCTCCTTTGGAAATTCTCCTCCTGGCTTCTGTTTCCATGAGGTGATACTGTGTCCTGGTTCAGTAATCTCTGACATGTCCATTTCCCTCTTTGGCCAGCTCTTCTTGCACAACCTCCACACGCAATCCATGCCCTAGGCTCAGTCCTCAACCCTTAGTTCATCATTAAGGGATCAAATTTCACCTATTTCACCTATTCATCTCAGAACTCACACAGTGCTATGTCTATATCACACAATCTTCTGTTCAATCGAATCCTATCTTGAGTTGTTGAATAGTTATTGTACATCCAATTACAATGCAAACCACAATAAGGCATTTGGATTCTGCCCCTTAGGCAATGAGCTGGTGATGCTCCTTTGCAATACCATCAGCAAGAAAAGGAATGGCCTGTCCCCAAGGAACAATTGTTCCCTTGGGTCATTACTAGGAAGGGGGAGAGGGGATGTTTGTACCTTCAGTTAATGGATGTTTCACAGGCACAACAGAATGGTTAACTTTGTGTATAACAAAGTAGAGACAGAAGAGGAATAGAACAGGGAGGGGAGTGAGATATCGCTTTGTGTCTCACTCCCTGTCACCAATGGCAGAAGGATACACAGAGGTTTGGGTATGAATAGCTGCTACCACCATTACTATGAGGGCCCAAGATTCACTAGGTTTGCCTCAGGAGCTATCACAGACATCATGGCCATCCCTTCTGCTACTGCTTTATTCAGGCCTTCATCATCTTCCTCTAAGACCAAAACTTCTGGAGGTATGTGTGAATGGGTGACGAGTGTACTGAGATCCTGAGCCCCTCAGCCTCTGGGTCCTGTTGCCTCTGGCCACAAGCTGCCTCATCTATTTATCCCAGTGTGCCATACAAATAGTGACTTTTTATGATATGGAAAAGGTAGGGACACACCTCAGGTTCTCCAATAGTCTTCTGATTGAACTCCCTACCTTCAGTCTTCACCTCCATATTGCTACCTAAGTCATGTTCTAAAATATGACTCTCTTTGTCACTTAAAATCTTAAATAGCTCATCACCTAAAACCCATTGCCTTCCATTGTCACATGAAGCCCTTCAGGATCTAGACCCAACCTGCAGCTTCAAGCGTATCTCCCACTAACTCTGTCTGTGCCCTCCTCCCATTACAGCCCCTTGTCTTATGCTCCAGCAATGACACATCATTTACAATTTGCCAGAGTTGTCATGTTTTTGCAGCCCTTCATAACTTAACCTATGCTGGCCCCTCGGCTGAGATGCTCCTGCACCCTACTTTGTCCACACAGCAAGCTGCTACACACTGGTTAAATGGCTCATAGACAGCAGGCCCCACTGCAGGATGCAGCCGCTCATCCCAGAACAGTGTTAACACAGTTCCTGACCTTGTGGCACTTATAATCTAGCAGAAAATAAGACATAAACGAAATAATCACAGAAATGAATATAATTGCAAGGTATGATAAGCACTATAAAGGGAAAGCACAGAGAGCCATCAGAACATAGAATGTCCTGGATCAATGTGTGGGTACAAATGTGCACACATGTGACTAATTTGGTGGCAGAAGCTGGAGAGAGTTTCTCTGAGGAAATGGCATTGGCTGAAAAATAGAATAAGGGACCATTTGACCAAAGTACAGGCTGACTGGCTGGCTGACTGATAGAAAAACTGATGGACTAGCTGGCTTCAGGGCAGTCTGGCCTACTGATGCCCTGGCTGACAAGCATGGCTGCATGACAGGAAGAATGCCTAAAACCCTAATATCCTGACATCCTGGCTAGTTAAACTGCTGGGTGGCTGGTCAGCTAGCTAATGGACAGATGGGAGGCTAAGTGACTAACTGGCTGACTGACTTAACTGTCTGACTTCAGTTCCTCCTCTTATTTCTTGACCCAAATGTAGCCCAATGTCCATAATAAAGCAGCACACAAGCAAAATCCTGTGCACAGAATCAAGCACACCCCCAGCTGGCTCAGCACAGCACAGCACAGCACAGCACAGCACAGCACATCAGGAACCCCTCCTCTGCATCCTTGCACAGGCAACTGGACCCTAGCATGAGCCAAATGCAGCTTGTAAAAGGAACACAGATGCCAGCAGAGGTAAAAATCAAATCAAAGGCAAACAAACAGGTTGGATAGGTTTTCTTAGAAACTTTCAAAAACAAGTGTTTTTTTTTTTAACATAGGATTTGAATGATCATGATGTTTAATAATGCTTGTCTCTATAGAAAGCACTAGAGCAATAAAGCTCCAACATGAGAATAGGAGACACATTGGGTCACAAGAGATCCCTTGGGACATTCCTTTAATGGATTCTTTTCCCCCCTTGTGTGTTTCTGTGTAATGGGGCATGGGAATGGGCCAGTGCTATCTCAATTCCTAACTGCTGTCTCTTGGAGAAAGACATTTGCATACTACCTCAAATATACTTCACTAAGAGCAAGTAAGCTGAGTGAAACGGTAACTAAAAATATGCCCAGGCCATCTTCACATGGAGGACAAAGGGAGAATGGAGTTGGAGGCATGGGCAAACAAGAGAAGGTACAGTGGGGATTAGTTTTACATGCTCCAGCCTTATCTCTTTCCCAGCATTTTGGATTGCCAACTAGGGAGGGGACTGGTCCTGGGGTAGCCTCAGAACACCCTAGCATCCTGAAAAACAGGAAAAGGGTGGGAATTCAGGGGCCTTGAGGGGCAAGGGTACAAGATGATGGTCCTTGAGTCCCAGGGGACCAGTATATTTGGGCTCTTGCCTCCACAACACTGGGAAATGTGAATTGGGCATAGCCAGTCAATTTGGGGACAAGTAAGAATATCACTTTAAGGCAGTGGTTCTTAGGCCAGATGCATATCAGAATTACCTGGGAAGTTTTAAAAATCTATATCCCCTTGGGGAGGTAGAAGAGGATAAAGAGGGATAAATAAATGGTGATGAAAGTTCATATTAAATGACTGTCAAATGGAAATCTGAATCTTTTTTTCTCCCTCAATCTTCCCTTTTTCCTTCCTCCGCTATATCATGGATCTTACCTCTGCCAATTTATCTGTGAAAGGTATAAATACCATCCTGTCTATTTCATAGGGCACTGACTTGTAAAATAGTGATGCACACAGCAGACATCTCTGATTACATGCATCTGGTTTTATGTAACAAAAATTGGGTGTGAGCGTAACATTTATCAATCAAATTATATCTTTTTTTTTTTAGAGAGAAGCATTGATTTATTGTTCCACTTACTTATGCATTCATTGGTTGATTCTTGTATGTGCCCTGACAGGGGATGGAACCCCAACCTTGGCTCATCGGGATGACACTCTAACTGAGCTACTCAGCCAAAGCCTCAAATCATATCTTTAGTGCAGTGTATGACAGCTTCTTCCTTGAAGGAATCTCACAATATATTAATTTCCTGTTGCCTCTGTGTAGCCTTTAAGCACAAATTTAGTGGCTTAAATGCTACATTTATTTCCATACAGTTCTGGAGATCGAGTCTTACTGGGCTAAAATAAAGGGTAGGCAGGGCCGCATCACTTCTGCCTTCTGGAGGCCGTAGGGGAGAATGGGTTTTCTTTCCTTTTCTAGATTCTAGAGGCCACCCTACTCCTTGGCTCATGGCCCCTTCCTCCATCTTCAAGGCCAGCAAGATCGGACTGAGTCCTTCTCACATCACATCACTGACTTTCTATTCTGCCTCCCCCTTTCACTTACAAGGACCCTTGTGATTACACTGGGCCCATCTGGGTAATTCAAGCTAATATCCCTCTTTTAAGGACAGCTGATTAGCAATCTTACTTCCATCAGCAATATTAATTACTCCCTGCCATATAACATAACATATTCAAAGGTTCTGGGGATTAGGGCATGGGCATCTTTGGATGGCCATTATTCTGCCTACTGCACATGATAAATCTTTTTACAAAGTAGAAACATTTTAATGTAAAGTGGATAATCCTCTGTTTTTTTTTAAAATATATTTTATTGATTTTTTACAGAGAGGAAGGGAGAGAGAGAGTTAGAAACATCGATGAGAGAGAGAAACATCGACCAGCTGCCTCCTGCACATCTCCTACTGGGGATGTGACCGCAACCAAGGTACATGCCCTTGACCGGAATCGAACCTGGGACCTTTCAGTCTGCAGGCTGATGCTCTATCCACTGAGCCAAACCGGTTTTGGCATCCTCTGGTTTTTCATATACATTTTATCTGTTGCTTAAAGTAGGACATACCTGAACTATCTGCCACCTGATGGTCTCATCATCTACCTACCCATTCATTGTTTCCAGCAAAGTGCAACCTTCTCCTAGCCCCTTCAATTCACCAAGAAGACCTTCCATTTATCTCCTAATGTAGTCCTTCACCTCTTTAACCACCATGATGTGGACACTCTGTGTGCATGCATAGCACCATTCTTCAGTGCAATTGGGCTACATGCAGTAGGTGATAACGGTTAGGTATAATAAAATGTGTGCTTTGTGTGTGCAAGACAGGAATGTGTGTGGGGACATGCATGCACACTCGTAACGATTCTACACATTTCCCATTCTTTCTTTTTCATTACCACTGCTGTCCCTCCAGCTCAGGCCTTGCCTTTATCACTTCAATCCTGCACTAGCATCATAATCCCCTTCTTGCCTCCCTGGTTTCACATTAGCCTTGCTTCCACCCATTAGGCAAACTAGTCCAAATCAGTTTTCATCCTATCACTCCTCTGCTCCAGGTCTTACAGTGGATTCCCACTATTCTATCACATTGAATCTAAATTTCTCAGACTGGCCTTCAAAGCTTATAACCGGCTTATTCTGCCCATCCCCAATCTCTTCAATCTCTTTTCTCTTTAGTCTCCTCTCCCGCCAAGTAACTATGCTTATCGACCTGCACATATGTCTTACTTATTTCCGTGTTTGCTCCCTGCCTGTGAATACATCCCTCTTCTCTCTGCTAATCCATGCCTGTCACTTCAAGATCCAGCTTAAAACACTCTCTTGTGAAAAGCCAGTTCTGTTAACCACTTCCTGTTCTTTTGTTCCACGCTATTCTTGTCTACAAAATTACTTGATTTTAACTTTTATTTAGTTATGTTTTGCTTTTAAAAAAAAATACCAGGTCTCACTTGTTGAGGACTTATAATGTGTCAGGCAGTGTTCTAAGACATTTTACACACATTTTATCATTTAATCCTGAATACAATCTTTTGAGTTAGGCACTCCATTTTGCAGTTGAGGAAATCAGTGCTCAGAGAGGTCAAGATACTTTTTCAAGTCTACACAGCTAGGAAGTGGTGCACCTGGGATCTGAACCTGGTCTGTATGATTCCAAAGCTCTATGGAAGCTCTGTTGTTGCTTTATTAAAGTAGGGTATGTGTCTTTGTGGGTTTAGGCCTCCCCTATAAAAGTGTAGCCCCTCCAAGGCAGCCTTCATGCACACAACTGTGGCTTGAGCGCTCCGATAAATGAGACTAGTGCTTTACACCCAGGCAATACCCCACCGACCCTGCTTGGCCTGGTTCCTCCAGAGCTCTGGACCCAGAGGTGAGTGTTTCTCAAACCTGGCTATACTACAGAATCACCCAGGGAACTGAAAAATAAATAAATCCTGATGCCCAGGCTGCACTCCAATTAATTAAACCACAATCTCTTGTAGTAGGACCCAGGCATCAGTATTTTTTAAAGCTCTCAAGAAAATTACATTGTGCAGCCAATATTCAGAATCACTTGTAAAGCAAAGAAGATTCTGTTGGAAAGCTGTTTCTCTGTTTTAAACCATTTTTATTTCTCAGGAAGTTACATCTCCCCTGCATGTCTAGTCTCTCCTTCCCCTTCCCTACCTGCTCATTTGGCTTTTTACTTAACAACATCTGAGGGGAACAGCAATCATTGCTTGAGGAAGTGGCCACAAGCCAATTAAATATTAGCTCCAGGCAGGTTCCTAACTCAATGGTGTTCCTGTGAATCACAGGTGAAAAACATTAACATATTAAAGCTTTCTG
The DNA here is from genome assembly GCF_000327345.1 of Myotis davidii. Taxonomy (NCBI): domain Eukaryota; kingdom Metazoa; phylum Chordata; class Mammalia; order Chiroptera; family Vespertilionidae; genus Myotis; species Myotis davidii. The sequence goes on along the minus strand of NW_006294868.1, from coordinate 156,744 downwards.
GGTTTCACAAAGACAAAAAAATAATTTGCTGTTTTGAAACAGCAAACATTCCACCTCTTAATCTGCTAACAGCATCTCCTGGGAAATCCTTAAAGAAAGAAAAGTTGCCCCTTCCTTAATAGCTTTCACCAGCTGGCAGGCAGGGAGCGCCATGGAAGATGTGGCTGACCAAGGCTGCCTGCCTTTGCACAGGTAACAGCTGCTTGGTAGTCTGAATGAGCTCATCTATGGAAAAAGTTCTAAGGTTCTGGAAGAGGTGGACTCAGGGAGGTGAAAATGGGGACCAGGTTCTACCTGCTCACTGTCTCCCCAGGGCCCCTTAGTTCTGTCTACATACTCAGACATCCCCTCCCCCATGATTACAAGTGTGTGTGTGCCTATGGCAGGGCTTCCCAACTGGTGTACATATATCCTTTCAGCCTTTGGGACAGCCAGACAGAGCCCAGGGTGGTCAGAGTCTCTGGGCTCCATTTACCCTAATATTCCACATGAATGTAATTTCCTATGGGTGCTATGACACAAGATTGGGAAGTGATGTCCTGGATGTAGCTCCAAATTCTCCAGTTCCCCTGCCCTCTGCAAAAGACCTCTTATGGGTTGATTGGACACTCCCTAGCTTTCTCTAGCACTGGCTAGCCTTAATACAGTATGTGGTCACAATAGCATGTCCCAGTGGCTCTCTCTATGGAACTGAGCCCATTTCTTCTACAGCTCACTTCTACCTATGTGACTTTTTTTTTTTACTTTCTAAATAAACTTCCTCTTAAAAGAAAAAATAGTATGTCCCACAGGGTTGAGAAGGGCAAAGAAGATAGCCCAAATGGACTAAGGTTCTGAGCCACTTCTGAATACCTAAACTTCACCTGATAGGCTTAAATTCTCTTTCTCAAGGTTACTTCTTCCTGTGTTCCCAAGGCCTGTTCCTGGGGAGAAGTACCCCCAAAGCCAGACTTACCTTGGCATCCAGGATGCTGGTCTCCACTCGGGCCACGCCTTGGTTCTCCCGGAACAGCTGGATCTTGCTGATCTTGCTGAACTCGGACAGCACAGTGGTAAGGTTGGTTTTGAGGTCAATAACATGGCTGATACCGTGCCGGGGTCCCACCAGGAGAGTGGTGGCTGATTGCTTTTCATCCTGGTGCCCAAATGTCATGGGCAGCATTCACAGAAAGAAAGGAAGAGGTGGTGGGGAGAGGAGACAGGAGGAGGAAATAGAAAATAAGCATTGGGCCGGTTCTGCTGAGAAGTCTGGAAGCATTTGGGGCTCAGTGCCAGGGTGGGAGGACAATCTTGAGGGGAAAATGGTCTGGGATGCTCCTGTTTTCAGGGCAGGGCCTAGATCATCGGTCCAAATGGGCACCTTAGGCTCAGCAATAGGTTGGGCAGCAGCAGGGTGGCTCTAGCAAAATCATGAAGTAGGTCAAGTTTTTTTCTGGTGCCTTCATAGCACCCTCTACCTATCAAGCCCTACAGACTTTCCATTTGTCGCTGCAGGCCACTCAAGGCATCCATCTGGCACTCTGCCTGAACAGAGAGCATCCTGTTTGGTCTTTAACCTCCCCTACCCCACTCCCACCCCACAACTCCAACCAAGGGCAACTCAAACTCTCACTTCTCATTAGTTGCCAAAACCTAAAAAGACAAAGAAATAACTCTGGTCCAAGGTGTTAAGGATTGATTGGGGTGGGGGGCGGTCTCTCTCCCTAAGATATTTGCCCTTTAATAGGCACTACAGCAGTCTTAACCCAAAGGGATGGCCTATAAGAATTATAGCAGTGGCAAGGGTGTGGGGGTTAAGGTGGAGGGAAGGGGCAGTGGGCTTTCAGTGATCCTCAAATCCCAGTATGTAAATGGTTACTTCTGTGCCTGATGGGCTGAATTCACATAAGTGTTCCTGACAGGCTCCTTGGCACCATCAAGCCTGAACCCTTTGCGGGTCCATTCCCTGGTATTAGCATCACCCCGATGAACCTCTTCCATCTGCTGTAGATACTTTGATGATAAGCGGCTTTCCACTGGTGTGCCCCATGAGCAAGACAATGTGTTCCCCAGAGCAGGACAAGCACCTGGAGACAGCAAGATGATTTGAATTTCCTTTCTGTAGCTCACTAGGGTAAACTAGCCTGGGGCACATTCTTGGGTGACCAGCAGTCCCTCCCCCTCCAGAGACAGGTGTTGCTGCAGTGAAGGACTTGGGTATGCAGGGGAAAGCATACGGATTCAGGAAGCCTTGAGTGGGAGGCTTCAGGTATATAAGGAAGAGTAATGAAACAGAGCATGGGTCAGCAAACTCTGGCTCACAGGGCAAATCTGGCCCACCACCAGTTTTTAGAATGGTTTTTACATTTTTAAATGGTTGGAAAAAATTCAAAAGAACCACATTTTGTGACATGTGAAAATTACATAAAATTCAAATTTCAGTGTCCATAAATATACTAAAACACAGCTATGCTCATTTGCTTATGCATTGCCTATGGTTGCTTTCATGCTACAATGGCAGAGCTGAGTATCTGTGACATGTGCATAGCCTGACTGCAAAGCTTGAAATATTTACTATGGAAATAGTTTGCCACCTTCTGAAATTGAGGAAGGGGACACAAAAGGGTCAATGAGGGATGCTGAAAATGAAAATTACCTCTTACTTTACCATTTTACCAGAGGAGGAACCAGAGCACCATGGAAGAGGAGAGGGAGGAGGAAGAGGAGGGAAGATATTTAGAAATATTTGCTGAGACATAATGACATTCTAAAGCTTTAATGTTCTACTGCCCTCCACCCAAGGACAGTGCCCACAGAGGGCTCCCTCCCACCCAGTTTCGCTACCCTCACTGACCAGGCCCACAGTGTTGAACAAAACACCAGTGAAGGTTGGAAGTTCATTCAGAATTCGAAGATACTGGAGCTTTGCCTGAATTGTGGAGCCCTGTAGAAACAAAACACCCAGAAACATGAGGAACTTTAGACACACAAAATCAAACCTGTATTCTCAGGAAAGAATGTCAATATCTTACGACAGGAACGTCAGCAAGATACCCTACGGTAGTGTGAAGAGATCCCCAGAGAAACTGCAGAAAGGTTCCCAATCAGATGGGGTCTTACCTCTAGCATCCCCTCTCCTTTCTAAACACTCTTTTTCCTCCTGGTCCTCATTCCTTAAGAATCCAGCTTACTCATTTTGCTTTTGGGTTAATTCCAACATCTTCCCCCAACTGTGAGACCCCACCTCATCTATACCTCTCTCATGAGATCTCCTATAATCACTAGATATTGGCTATCTCCAACTGGGGGTCCCCCTAAGACCTTTGATCCTGAGTATACCTAAGTCCCAAGCCTGCTCTTTGTCTGGCATTTCCTCATATAAAAGTCTCTAATAGTGACAGCAGCATCCCCTGGGAGTCACACTGGATTCCTCCCTCATCCTCTTACCACCAGTCACAAAATTATCTTCATTCTACCTCCTGTCTACCCACCCCTCTTCTGTAGCCCCATGGTCATTGCCTGATGTCCCCGACCTGTGTCAGGGTGGCAGCCAGGTTACCTTCAGTATTGACACTTCATTCCCTCAACCCCTCCACACTGCTTATAGGGATCATCCTAAAACATAAGATTAATCACATCAGTTGCCTGCTTAAAGCTTTCAATGGCTCTCTACTGCCTACAGGGTAAAGTATAACCTCTTTCCACAGCATGCAAGACCCTCCATGAATTGGCTCCTGCCAATCTCTCTATCCTCCTCTCTTGCCCCCATTTCCTCCCCACCCCCCAGGCATATTCCTTAATTCTGTCCTGGTTTATGCTGAATCATTTGCATTTCTTTCCATGTACCACTCTCTCATGTCCCAGGGGCTTTGTATAGACAGATCTCCCTGCCTTGGAAAGTCTTTCTCCCCCAGCTCATTTAGACAAACTGTTATCTATCCATCAAGACCCAGCTCTGGCATCAAATGCACCAAATTCCTGGCCTTTTCTACCTTCCTCAGGTTGGGTTGGGTGTTTCTTCTGCATATTTCTAGAGTACCCATGCTTGTTGCACTTTGCTGTGACTGACTGTGGTGTTTCTTCACTAGCCTGTGCCTGACTTGAGGGTGGAAACCAGGCCCTTTTCAACTTTGTATCTCCAGCCCAAGCACTGGCGAGCCTCAAAAATGTTTGCCGAGGAGACAGCTGAGAGCACTGATGCTCTCCACTAGGAAGAAAACAGTCTGATTAAATATGCACAGCAAGGTAGGGATGGCTTAACTCTCTGGGGAAATTTGCATCTTAAAAGAGAAGCTAGTTGGTAATGCAAGGAATCTGGAATGGATGGAATCTATGGGAGTGATTATGTCCTGTGTCTACATCTGCATTTCTGTGCCTCTCACCACAACTCCTGCCTCCTAGGCACAAGCAGACTGAGCTTCAGAAGCTTGAGAAGAGCCGACAGAAGAAGAAAAAGATAAGGGCTCACAAGGCTGAAGGAGAAGGCAGTAGGAGTTCCTCAGAGGGCATACAAGAAAGTTCAGGAATGCTGATCAGTGACCTGAGCCTTCAACATGCTGCACAGTGACCTATTCTCCAAGTTATGCCTTATCTCATCAGGTTGGGCTTTTATCTCTTAAA
>NW_006294868.1:131108-152043 GCF_000327345.1 Myotis davidii | reverse complement strand
CAGGGTCCAGTGCTGTCCACATGGCAGATGATCAACCAACACTGACTAAATGGGTGAAATGACATGAGAATTTTCTCCTCCTGAAACTTGGTCCCTTTGCTCTGAGGACATTGGGCTTTCTCAGTGACTGACCACTGAGCTGTCCCTGGGGGAAGCTCAGGCTTGGGGGAAAACTTGCCTCTGCAATTGTCCTCCGTATCCAGCTAAACAGTATAGTACCCAAGCTGAAAACAGTAGAGAGGATCCCCAGAAGACCAAACTTGCTGGGAAAGCACACAGGAGCCCACATGGCCACTAATGCCTGAGCAGGGTGCCCAATGGCCTACTCTGGGTACCTTGGTGCCACTGGAAGGATGTGTTTGGTGAGCCTTCAGTTGCTGAGAAAGGGATTTCCGGAAGTTCTTCTCTTTGATGCCCTGCAGGAGGGAGGGGGGGAGAAAGGGTTCCAGGCCCCACTCCTTCCTAAAAGCAAAAGAAAAGTAAGAAATTAATGAGAGAGCCCTGGTCAGTGTGGCTCAGTTGGTTGGGTACTGTCACATGCACCAGGAGGTTGCTAGTTCGATTCCTCAGTAGGGGGCGTGCAGGAGGCAGCCAATTCATGTTGCCCTCTGACATTGATGTCTCTCTCCCTTTCCCTTCCTCTCTTTCTAAAAATCAATAAACTATTCTTTAAAAAGAAATTAATGAGAGAGACAAAGTGAGACAGAGAAAGGAAGCAGGTAAGACAAACTGAATCTGAGAGGCAGAGATGAAGGAATGAAGCCTGGGAAAAAGAGAAAGATGATGGGGGCAGGAGAAAAACATTGGCCATAGTTCTCTAGTAGAAGCTGTAGCTCATGTACATCATGATCTAGGTGTGAGAAACTCCAATTCTCACTCATACCGCAGACTTCCATTCCTGAAAATCAAAGCACAGCTCAAACTTTGCACCTTTTCCCTACGTAGCTTTAGAAAGACCCCATCCCAAAGGGCCCCAGCACAACTCACTCCACATTCTTGAGAGAAATCTTCTGACTAGGTCGAGTGGCTGAGACAGTGATATAGATGTGGAGGGCAGCAAGGCCCAAAAGCATCTCTGGCTTGGGGTCCATTCCAAAGCGTTCTCGGATAACATCGTTCCGACTCTATGAGAGAGGACAATTCAAACCTATTAGTTGAAGGAGATGTTTCCTCCCTACCCACCCATCTATACCCTTCTATCCCAGAAAAATATCCTAGTGTTAGGAAGACTTCCTAGATCAAGGAGAAGAGGAAAATTCTGCCTTTGGGGAAGCGGTAACAGAGGAAGCTTGGCTCTCATAGACACTATTCACTTCATTCAGCAGATATTGAACAATTTTATTCTCAGTGATGCATGCACACACTAGTATAAGTGAGCAGAACATCTAGGCTGCTGCAAAAGTGAGAATCCCTTTCTTTCCTCCTGTTACAAAATCTTCCCTGCCTTTTCTCAGGGGCCTGTACTCACCCCCCAGCTCAGGTGGAAACAAAGGAAGAGAGATATTGGGATAGGCTCTCTACAGGGCTCTGGCCCAGAAGCTCAGGGTGAGAGATGGATTGCAGAGTTGGGGCAGATATTCTGTTCTGTGTGGTCTGAAGGTCAAAAGCACTGATGAGTCAACCTTCCTTATGCTATCGTAAAAGGGCTACCCTAGAGCTACTGGCCAAAGGTATGACAGTTCCCAAACCCTGAGGGTCAGAGTCCCAGCTATCAATGATTCAGCCTTGGTTAGAACAATTGACCATTGTGTTGAGGTGGAACCAGGATGTGGTACAGCATAGGAGAAAGTGGAAAAGGAATGCTTCATCAATGATCATCTATGTAGAAAATTCAATGGAATCTAAAAAAAAAAACCCAACTACTAGAACTAATAAATTAGCGGGGTTGCAGGATATAATATTAATATACAAAAATGAATTACATTTCTACATGCTTGTGACAATCAGAATTCAAATTAAAATTCAAAACCATTTATCAAAGCATCAAAAATATGAAAAAAATTAGGGATATATCTGTCAAAATATGTGGAAAAAAAACCCCTCTACATTGAAAACTAGAAAACATTGCTGAGAATTAAAGAAGCTATAAATAAATGTAAAAATATTCTGTATTCATGGGTTTGAAGACTCAATATTATTAAGATGTAAATTCTCCCCTAAATCTATATATAGATTCAACACAATCAAAATCAATTTACAAAATTCACACGGAAATGTGAAGGGCCTAGCATGGTCAAAATAACTTTGAAAAAGAAGAAAGTTGGAGGACAAACACTACCTGATTTTAAAATTTATTATAAAGCTACAGTAACCAAAAGAGTGTGATATTGGCATAAAGATAAACAGATAGATCAATGAAATAGAAGAGAGGGTTCAGAAATAGACCCACACACATAAAGACAACTGATTTTTGACAAAAGTGCAAAGGCAATTCAATGGAGAAAGGATAGTCTTTTCAACAAATAGAGATGAAACAACTAAATATCCATATGCAAAAAACCCCAACTTTGATTAGTACCTTGTACCACATACAAAAGTTAACTCAAAATGAATCACAGACCTAAATGTAAAAATCTAAAATGATAAAACATCTAGAAAGAATTAGGAGAAAATCTTTGTGACCTTGGGTTAGGCAAAGATTTTTTACATAGGACACCACAAGCACAATTCATAAAAGAATAAACTGATAAATTGGACTTCATCAAAATTCAAACTTTTGCTCTTTGAAAGACATTGTTTAGAGACTGAAAAGACAAGCCATAGACTGGGAGAAAATAACTGCAAATAACATATCTAACAAAGGACTTGTATTCAGAATACATAAATAACTCTCAAAATTTGATAACAAGAAAACAAACAATCCCAATAAAAAAGTAGGAAAAAGATTTGAACAGATACTTCACTAAAAGATGCAGGATGGCCAACAGTCACATGAAAATATGTTTAAAATCATTAGTCATTATTAAAATGCAAATGAAAACCACAATGAAATACCACTGTACACTATTAGAATGACTAAAATAAAATAAAAATACTGACAAGATCAAGTGCTGATGAGGATGTGGAGAAACTGGGAGTCTCATACATGGCTGGTGGGTATCTGAAATGGTACTTTGGAAAACAGTATTGGAATTTTTTAGAGAAGTTAAAGAAAGGTAGATCTACCATATGATCAAATCATTCCATCCCAAAGGAAAAGAAAGTTTATGTCATATAAAGACTTGTACATAAATATAAATGAATATACAGAGAATCTTTTTTTCAGTCATAGCCAAAATCTTAAAATAACCCAAATATCCATCAGCAGGTAAACTGATAAACAAATTCTGGTACATCTAGCTCTCGCCAGGTAGCTCAGTTGGTTAGAGCAACATCCCCATACACCAAGGTTGCAGGTTCAATCCCTGGTCAGGGCACATACAAGAATCAACCAATGGGCACAGCCGGCATGACTCAGTGGTTCAGCATTGACCTATGAACCAGGAGGTCATGGTTTGATTCCTGGTCAGGGCATATGCCCAGGTTGCAGGCTCGATCCCCAGTGTGGGGCATGTACGAGGCAGCCAATCAATGATTCTCTCATCATTGATGTTTCTATCTTTCTCTCCCTCTCCCTTCCTCTCTGAAATCCATAAAAATATTTTTAAAAAAATAATCAACCAATGAATGCATAAATAAGTGAAAGAAGTTGATACTTTTCTCCTTTACTCACTCTCTAAAAAAAAATCAACAAATAAAGACAATTTCAAATTTTGGTACATCCATACTGTGGAATACTACTCTACTCAACAATAAAAAGGAATGAAGTACTTATACACACAATGACATGGGTGGATCTCAAAATCACTATGCTGAGTAAAAGAAGCCAGACCACAATAAGTGCACATACTGTACAATTTCATTTATATAAAACTCTAGAAAATGCAAACTAATCTATATTGACAGAAAGCAGTTCAGTTGTTGCCTAGAGATGGGGGGGATGAATTACAAAGAAGCCTGAGGAAAAATTTGGGGATAATGGATGTGTTCAGTGTCTTGACTGTGGTGATGGTTTCATGAGTATAAAAATATGTCAAAATTTATCAAATTGTACATTTTAAATATGTGCAGTTTTTTATGTGTCAATTTGATCTCAATAAAACTCTTCCATATCCTATATAATAAAAGGGTAATATGCAAATTGACCCTAATGGAGGAATGACTGGTCGCTATGACATGCACTAACCACCAGGGGGGCAGATGCTCAACGCAGGAGCTGACCCCTGGTGGTCAGTGTGCTTCCACAAGCTGTGCTGAGGGCTGTGAGTGCAGCAGCGGTTGGCAGGAGCCTTTCCTGCCTCCTTGGCAGCACTAAGAATGTCCAACTGCAGCTTAGGCTGCAGTCCGACATTCCCTGAGGGCTCTTGGGCTGCCAGAGGGATGTCTGACTGCCAGCTTAGGCCCAATCCCCTGGGGAGAGGGCCTAAGCTGGCAGGTGGACAACCCCTGAGGGGTCCTGGACTGCTAGAGGGCACAGACTGGGCTGAGGGACCCCCCCGAGTGCATGAATTTTCATGCACAGGGCCTCTAGTCCTATATAATAAGAGGCAAATATGCAAATTGACCGAACGGCAGAACAACTGGTCACTATGATGTGCACTGACCTCCAGGGGACAGACGCTCAATGCAGGAGCTGCCCCATGGTGGTCAGTGCACTCCCACAGGGGGATCGGTGCTCAGCCAGAAGCTGGGCTCACGGCTGGCAAGCGCAGCAGCGGTGGCAGGAGCCTCTCCCACCTCTGTGGCAGTGCTAAGGATGTCTGACTGATGGCTTAGGCCCACTTCCCCCATCAGTCAGACATTCCCCAAGGGCTCCTGGACTGTGAGAGGGCACAGGCTGGGCTGAAGGACCCCCCCACCCCGAGTGCACAAATTTCGTGCACTAGACTTCTAGTATAAAAATAATTAATATAGTCAATAATACTATTGTAATAACTATGTATGGTGCCATGTGAGTACTAGACTTATCAGGGTGATTACTTCGAAAGGTCTATTTAGGTATATGTTGTACATCTGAAACTAATATCGTATGTCAACTATAACTAAAAAATAAAATTTTAAAATAATCTTGATTTTTTAAAAGGAAGAATATAGCTGAAGTCCATATCATCACAAAGTCCATATCATCTCCCTTCCTCTCTGAATCAATCTATATATATAAAAGCCTAAGTGACCGGTCAACTGGTCGACCACTTGACCTCTTGACCAGTAGCTATGACATGCACTGACCACCAGGGGGCAGATATGCAACACAGGAGCTGCCCCCTAGTGGTCAGTGTGCTCCCATAGCGGGAGCGCTGCTCAGCTGACCAATGGGTTCCAGATGCCTGGCTCATGGCTGGTGAGTGCCACTGTGGCAGAGTGAGCCTCTCCTGCAGACACTCCTTCTGCACACCCTTCCCCCATCTGGGCTGGGACCATAGCAGTGGCAGGTGCAGTGGGGATGGGATAGTGGGAGTGGCATGGCCGAGGGACCCTACCAGTGCATGAATCCGTGCACTGGGCCTCTAGTAAAAATATATTTTAAAAAACAACAACAACACAGGTTGCTGGGCTCAAACACCAGAATTTCTGATTTATTAGGAATAGGGTAGGGCTCAAGAATTTGCATTTCTAACAAGTTCCTGGTTAATGCTGCTGTTGCTGGTCCAGGGACCACACTTTAAGAACCATTGCCCTAAATAATTTTAAAGCCTGTGCTTGCCATGACCTATCAAGCCCTTCACCATCTGCTTCCCGTCTCTCCCATTTCATTCCTTATCACTCATAACCTCACATTCTGTACTCCAGCCATAATAAATTACTCTCAGCTTTCACATCATGCTGTGTTGTTTCATGCCACCAAGCCTTGGCAGATGCAAGTCCCTTTGTATAGAATGTGCCCCCTCCACTCAATCTCTGCACACAGCAAACATCCATTAATCCTTCAAGGCTAAGAGCATGCATGCATCACTTCCTCTGTGAAGCCTTCACTATCCCCTTCCCATGGAGAGTTGGCAAATTGCTTTCTGGATGTCGCTACTGACAATGCAGTGTCTTATATTTATTTGTGCACATATCTATGAGGTCTAGAGAGTCAGACATTTCTTTGTTCACCTGGATTAGCAACATTGAGCACAGGGTCTGGCCCAGTGCTTAGCAAATGTCTCTGGATGAACTGGATTGGGAATTATCTCCTTACTGGAGCTAGGTACTACAGGTTAGGAACCCCTGTTACCCAAATGGGCTGGTTAAATCTTGGGATTCTTTTATGTTGCCAGAGTTATTGGTATTGCTTGCTCCTGAAAATTGATGAGACCTGTCTAAAGAGACAGGACTTTGAACCACAGACAGCTCAGGTTACCAGGCTAATCAACTTGGCCATGGCCTGTGATGATAGCAGAAAAGGAAAGGGCCTTCAGAGCTACCTGGAGGTTGGAAAAACTTACATAGCGACTTCATTGTGATGGCAGAACATCCTGCCTGCTTTTTTGTCCATTGTTCTGTCTGTCTGTGTATCCCCAATAAGACTCTACCTGGATGTACAGGTACTCAAAAGCAGCAGGATCCCGATGCAGCAGCTCCACAGGGTCTTTGGGAAAGAAGCTTATTCGGAAGAGGCATTTCATTCCATGATAGTGTGTCCGCTGTACCACCTGCATCCAAAGGATAAGAAGTGGGAGGCAAAGAGATCTGGGAATCAATAGCTATGCTGATAGGAGCCACTTGGTGGCTCCTCAAGGTGGGGGCTTGGGGCAGAGCAAGTGTGCGGCCTCCCAGCTGACCAATTCCAATTACCCTTAGAGAAAAGTGATGAGGAGCCAGGTGTTTTCTGCCCTTCTGACCCAAGTGACTAGAATTTTTGAATCACTTAGCCAGAACGTGACTTTTATCAACAATTGGGTCTAGGGCCCCAGATACTGGGTAGGAAGAGAGGGCTCCTGGGAATTTCTCTCTTTTCTTGCTGTGGGGCTAATGCAGAAGGGCCTGGCCTCAAACAGAGTAAGTTGCTGATTAGAAGCTAAATCAAAGATTTAAAAATCCCATTTGGAGGTATAGATGAAACAAGTGGGAAATATATATCAGTAATTGCTGGAACTGGCATTGGGTAATGAAGGGGTCCCTATACAATCCCCTTTATTCTTGTATATTTGAGAGGTGTTTTTTTTGTTGTTGTTTTTTCAATAAAAAAAGTTAAAAATCCCATTTGGAACAAGAGACCAATTGGATTCAAAAGACCTCTGGAGGGGTGGGGAGGCGTTTAGGCCTATCTCCAAGCAGAACACTCACAACTTTCCCTTCATAGGTGGGAACCTGTGAATCCCTGGATTGCATTTGACTGAGAACTAAACTTGAAGAATTTTCCTTTCCAAAATCTTTCCATTTTTTGTGTCTTATTTTGGCTTTTATATTTCCATTTCTTCCCAATTGTTCCTCTCCAACTCCTTCCCTCCCTCTCTGGGAATATTGATTGGCCCTGGTTGCCTCTTTGGCTCTTCCTGGTGCTTTACTGTTGGTGAAATACTATGCAACCATCCTGGATTTCCCCAACCTTTTTCATATGGCAAAGGCTAAGATGATAAGACGCTTTCTCCTACTCTGCTTTGGAAGTTGACATGGGTGACATACTGCCCATTCTTGGCCCCATTCAGCCCATTCCCATCCCACACTTGTCCTGGCCTCACTGGCCTCACTAGACTCCATTGGCTGATCCCTTCATTACAATCTTCATGTGAAGGCCAAGTTTCCTCTTGGAGGCAGAAAAGTCTAGCAGGCACTGCTTCCAGGGGACAGGACAGTTGACAATATTCTTTAACGCAGCATTCCAGGAGCCATGCAACGAATTACCACCCCACACTTTTTCTACAGATACCAAGACTAACAATCTTCATGCCCTTTATAGGTTATAAGGGACATTGACAAAAGCCTTCTGGAGGTAGGTAATATAGAATTTGACTGAGAATTGTGACTTCTGGGAAATAGCTGAAGATATCATTATAAATTTTCCAGAATAAGAGCACCTGGGGTCCTCTTCTCTAGTAGAGGCCACATGCAAAGTTGTCAAGCCAGGATAAAAGAGTTACTTACATAAGCCAGGGGCTGCTTGTCCTGGAGAAGCAGGAACTTGTGGTTCTGTTCTGGCCCAGCATACTCAAGGACAAGAGCAAAGTGCTCAATGTACCTGAGCGAAAGACGGTCCTGTAATGTCACCATCACATCCTGTGGAAAAGAAAAGAGCCTTAAGAAGGAGATCCTTTCCGACTTTAATCTACTCTAAGCACCAAACGTGTAAGGGGCACTGAATACTAAGAAAGTAGGTCCTGGGGTTAAGGCTGAGGCTGGGTAAGTGGTCCAGACAGAGACACCAGCCTTTACAGTGGTCTAGGCCAGTGGTCGGCAAACTGCGGCTCGTGAGCCACATGTGGCTCTTTGGCCCCTTGAGTGTGGCTCTTCCACAAAATACCGACTTCTGCGAATGGGCCACGAAGTTTCAATTGCACTGTACGTGCACGCCCGCATGTAGTATTTTGTGGAAGAGCCACACTCAAGGAGCTAAAGAGCCGCATGTGGCTCGCGAGCCACAATTTGCCGACCACTGGAAGGCAATGTGCTTCAGATGAGGAGAGTGATGCATGAGTGCTATTTAGAGGCCTGAGCCCCCGGGAAACAGCAATGGTGCAGGGGGTGGAGAGAACTATTTCTGAATTTGGCCTGGCCAGGCATATAGCAAAAGAAGGTGATGGCTGGCCATACTTTCTTCCCTCTCTTTTTCTTTTCAACAAATTATTTCCTGAGTGCTTACTAAGAGCCAGACATTCTGGTAGTTCTTCCCTCATCTTCGTTATTTTTTTATTTTTCGTTAATCCTCACCTGAGTATATTTTTTCCATTGATTTTGATTTTTAGAGAGAGTGGAAGGCGGGGGGAGAGAGAGAAACATTGCTGTGAGAGACATTTATTGGTTATCTCCTGCATGCACCCCGACAGGGCAGGGGACCGAACCTGCAACCTAGGTACGTGCCCTTGACTGGAATTGAATCCACAACCCTTCAGTGCATGGGCTGACATTATAATCACTGAGCAAAACAAGCCAGGACTTCCCTCACCTTCTTATGTAAGAATGTTCACTCTGGCTTGTCCCTCAACTCTTTATTTAGGAATTTAAAAAAACAAAACCTATAATTTTATGATTAAAAAGTCAACTTTCTGGATTTAAAATCTAAATTGAATGACTTGAGTTACTGGCAAAATATTCATTTTTTATAATAGCTGGATTTTAGAAACAATCAACTTAGCAACTTGAAAAATGTGTTCATGCAGAGGAACTACGTCACATGTCTTGTGTACAGTCATAAATCTGACTACTTCTGGGCTCCATCTGCTCTGCTGCCCTACTTTTATTATTAGGGTGTCTGGAAACATATCTGTGGGGGCTGGCCAAATGTCAGTTTGAGACTTCTGCCATCTATTTGCCTACACTGGGCTCCAATGTGTGTGTTTGTGGAGTCAGCATCACTCATCCCCCAAAGGCCAGAAAGAAGCAGGCTTGGGAATGGGAAGCTCCCTTACAAAAAACCCCTCAGTGAACATGAAAAAGACATTGATCCATTCAAATGTTCAGCTGGAAATGGGTGTGTAGTTGAGAGTACCCTTTTGTATTATCCAAGTAGTCACAGATGCATCAGTGTTTGTGGAGCTCTGGCAGGAACAAATGAGGTTTTCTTTGCAGTTCGGCTGCTTTGGGATTGTGGACAGCCAAGTCTTGATGATTGCCAACTGGTGTTACAAGTGTAACAGCCCCCATGCCAGGCTGTCAACACACTCAGGTACCTCTCTGAAACAAGTGAATAGCCAGTACACCCTCCCTAAAGTTAGGATGAGATCACAAGCCAGGGGGCACTGTTGTCCTAGAAGGCTGAGGCTACCTGAAAGCCAGAATGGTGATGTAAGGTGGGAGAACACTTGGAGAAGGCTCCAAGGGGAAATAGAGGAATAAAGGCTCTAGTGTAGGGGAAAGTCTAAAATGGACATTCCAACCCATGAAACAACACCAAGGAGGATTCTGACACAGAGATATCCACATCTGGAGGTGGGGCATTTGGATACTCCTGGTGATCTAGTTCTGGTTCAATGCCCCTCCCACAGACTAAGACATTCAATAGTCAAGAGATCATCTCAGGGCACCCTAAGGAGTATGATTCGGTCCTAAGACCCATGGGGGATCCACCTAGGCCTGAGCCTTCAGAAGAAACTCTTGGTTAATCAACATGGAGTAGGTAGGCTCAGTGTTTTTGCAACTCAGGTGCTACTGGCACTTTGGGCAGGACAATCCTGTATAATTCAGGGACTGTTCCACTCCCTACAGGACACTTAGCATCTCTGACTTTGAGAGACTAAATACCAGTAGCATTCATGGGGATAATCCCCAACTGCTTCAGACATTCCCAAAAGCTGTTTGGGAGGGGGCAGTGCCAACCCTGGCTGTGAACCACTGGAAATGCCAGTTCTGAACACCTGATAATTACTTTTTACTTTTAAAGTATATATTTTTTATTGTTGACAGTAAAAAAAGATCCTACAGCACCCAGTGTTCCCTGGTGATCTCCTATCCAAGTATTAACCATGCCCACCTGATAACTGCTCTTAGGGAAAGTTTCTTAGCCCATGGGGTTTCTTCATTTATAGGTTTGTCTTAACCTCTGTATGGGTACCTAAGAATATCTTTGAGCCAAGGTGGGTTTTCTGGGCAGGCACTGTAGCCACCTATTAGTCTGGGCAGTATTGTTTACGTGGAAATATTCATTCTGAAAATGGTGTTCTCTTTCAGGATAGAGTCCAGAAGAAGCAGGAACAGATATTTCTGTCCCAGTAAAGAGTTGAACACGGGGTTCATTGTATCATCACCTCTCTTCTTCAGGACTAAGGGAATTGCTACAACTTTTAGACAGCTGGCTGAGCCATTAAGAATCACAGCTCAGTAATTGTTCTTCCTGTCAAAAGAATAGTCAAAGAGACTGTTGCTGGACTTTTCAAATCTTGGTTCAGTGCTTAAGATCTGCTTGCTATTTAAAAAGCAAAGCATGTATAAGCTAATCTCCTGAGAGATTGTGTTTGTTGATTTCTGTGTGTAAACTTGAGTAGGTGTTATTGTATAAATATAAATCACATTTTGCTTTATAAGTGGTTTAATGATCTTCACACTCTTTAGTTCCTAAGAGTCTTGAAAGGCCCAGCACAACACTGACACAAATTAGTTCACCAGTAGATGTGTGTAGACAAGTGTGCACACACATGCACACATTTATGCAAGCACATACACATATGTGGCATACACACACATTTACAATGATTAGCACAGAACTGGGCATACAAATCCCACTTCACTTTCATCTGAGAATGTGTTTTTGCATCCTGGTGGGCTCACAGCAGCAGAAGCTCAAAGGCAACCTTGCTTTGGCAGCAAGCAGCTCTGTGCAGAATCAGTGGAACCCAAGGACCAGCAGCTGTGTGTGCTCTAGAGAGGATAAAGCTGACCTGAGGGAGGAGACTCTGTATGTACCTTAACAGTGGTCCGGCCATCAAATGTGAAAGACTTGATCTGCCCATTTTCTAAGAAGACCTTCAGGACATTGGGGATGAGGAGAAGAGCTTCTTTCTTCATCATTTTCTGTGAATAGGCAAGGAAAGGACAACAAGAGGGTCTCATTTAGGAGGAAACAAACCAGAAGAGTGTAGAAAGGAAGAGAAAAGAGTGAGTGAAGGAGACAGGGAGCCAAAAGTATGAAAGGACAAAGAGATAGAGGGAAGAGCAGATCAATAATAATGTTATATGGACACCAAAACCAAATTATCTAAGACGCTGGGCCATATCAAAAGTTCACCATTTGATGTCACAACACATTTACATTCTACTATGGCTCAAAGCTCCACAGCTTCAGAGATCACCACACACTGAAGGGCTGATGGGAGGCCTCTTTAGAAGCCCATATCACTCATCAGCTCCTATCTCCTGACACCTCCCTTTCCACCAGGCCCTTCAAATATCGAGTTCACTTTCACATCCATGTGTTTGCTCTACTATTCCCCTTTCCTTGTAACATCCTAAGTCCTTCCTGAACTGGTACTTGCCTACTTCCTAAACTCATGTTTTGTCCTACCCACGCTGCTCTTTCATGTCTCCATACCTCTGACAAGTCATCACTCAGGGACTGTCTTACTTCCTACTGGACACTTAGCATCTCTGACCTGAGAAACTTAGTGACAACAGCATGCCAAATCATGGGGATAACACAAAAAAATCCCTCAAACATTTCCAAAATTTCTCCGAAAGTGGACATTACTGACGGTGATTGAGAAACACCGACAAGGCCCATTTTTGAACACCTGATTATTCCTTAGCAAAAATTGTCCTCGCCTCTGCAATTACTTATTTATAGAGTGGTGCATGTTTAAATTCTCAATAAATATTTGTAAAATAAAGACTGTTCCCTCTACCTTCCTCAGCAAACTCCTACTCACCATTTTTTAAAATTTATTTTTATAAATATATTTTTATTGATTTTAAAGAGAGAGGAGGGAAGAGGGAAGAAGAGAAGAACATCCATCAATTGGTTGCCTCCTGTGAGGGATCGAACCTACAACTCAGACATGTGCCTTGACCGGGAATAGAACCAGCGACTTTTTGGTGTATGGGACGATGCCCAACCAACTGAGCCACACTCGCCAGGGCTCTACTCATCCTTTAAAATTCAGCTTAAAGACAAATTCTGGATATCCTTGTCCAGTATTTCCTGGACCTTGAGCCTGGTGTTCACATGAGTACCAAAAGCAACATATACACACCTGTCTCCACGCTCTTCTCATATTAAAAAAAAAAAAAGTTTGTCCTTCACAATCAAACACTGAGCTCAGAGCACAATAACCATGCCCTATTCAATCTTTGTAGTTACATTGAGAAGAGTCCCTGGCACACAGTTAGTGCTCAATAAATTGCTGCTGAATATATGAGCAGTAGGTGCTTTTATGTGCTTACTTGAATGATTCATCAGGAGAATCCAACCATTTCCCAGGGCCAACATCATTACATTTTAGGAACTGATGGACAGATTCCTTAATTCGGTGCGTTTTCATTGGGCTTGTACTATATTACCTGCACTGTGCTAAGCCCCATGGGGGTTATGACAAAAAACAGAAGACCCGGGTTTAGTCTTATACTCTTGTTGTAGTGACTTGGCATATGCACACATCCATTAGATAACAATTATAAATCCAAAACAAACCAAGTTTTCCCAGTTGAGGTAAATTAGATTTTTATTTTGAAGGAGATGATGGGTGTGGACTATTGGAGAGGCCATAGAGAACAGTCCGAATCTAGAACTGCCATGAACAAAGTATGAAAACATGAACAAGTAAGTCTTCTTGGATCAGGGTTTGGTTGGCAGTGGTGGAGAGCCAGGAATCAAACCATAGTGGGAAGTGATGGGTTATAGACCTGGAGGACTCACTGGTCCTTTCCCTAATCCTGAGATAGTTTGCTCCTGCCAAGCCCAGAGCCCTGGATCCCCAAGCTGATGACACTCAATAGTGGCAGGTTTTATTTAGCACACTGGGTTGGACTCAGATAATTACTTAATTGATTTTGTTTAAAAATAGAGTTGGCAAGGAACACCCACAGGATTTATTTTTGCTCCAGCTGCTTAATAAAGCCCTGGAACATGAAGGGAAAGGGATGATAGGACAGCCCGGTATCACCGGGGCATGGACTTCCCCAGATCCCAACCAATGGCGAAGCTGCTATGGTCTACACTAGTGGTGGTGGTGGAATACTGTTGCAATTTCCTAAGCACAACTACAGTGAAAAAATTTACGTCTGTCTCTCTTGCAGACAAGAGCCTTGTACCACACCTAGTGGCTTATCCTTGTACCACACCTAGTGGCCTATCCTTGTACCACACCTAGCGGCCTATCTTGAAGCAGCAAAAATAATCTGGGTGGGTCCTGAATACTCTAGGGCAGCGGTTCTCAACCTGTGGGTCACGACCATCGGAAAACACATAGCATATCAGATATTTACATTATGATTCATAAGAGTAGTAAAATTACAGTTATGAAGTAGCAACAAAAATAATTTTATGGTTGGGGGGTCACCACAACATGAGGAACTGTATTAAAGGGTCGCGACATTAGGAAGGTTGAGAACCACTGCTCTAGGACATTCCCATTCAGACTGGTCTGGAGTAGGGGCTTGATTCTGCCCCTGCTAGCTGAGACATATGGAGAGGGAAGTCATGGTGGAGAAAGAGGAGGATGGGAAAGGAAGAATGGAAGGGAGAAGAAAAGAAGGGAGAATAAAGGAGGGGAAGGAGGTAAGGGAGAGGAAGGCAGGGAATTCTTCACTGAGTGGCCTGGCCTTGGTTCATTACTATGTAATGCTGAGATGTGATAGGTAGCTCCTGTCTGTACTTTCCAAAATCAAGTCACATTTCCTCTGGATTTTCAAGGGCTCATGACATAAACATCCTCTTAGTAACTTGGATCCCAGGGTCTGTTTCATCCTGATCCACAGGGACTCCATACTGTTCCCTTTCCTCTCTCTTCACCAACCCCTGCTTCTCTTCAATTTCTGCGAGGACTGATGTAAAGCCCAACCATTAATTATTTTTTATTAAGTTATTACATATGTGTCCTTATCCCCACGTTACCTCCTATCCCCCCACTCATGCCCTCACCCCCCTGTTGTCAATGGTAAGAATTCCTTCTTTTTTTTACAGCAGCATAGTATTCCATTGTGTAGATGTACCACAGTTTTCTAATCCATTCATCTACTGATGGGCACTTAGCCTGTTTCCAAATCTTAGCTATGGTGAATTGTGCTGCTATGAACATAGGGGTGCATATATCCTTTCTAATTGGTGTTTCTAGTTTCTTGGGATATATTCCTAGAAATGGGATCACTGGGTCAAATGGGAGTTCCATTTTTAGTTTTTTTGAGGCCAATCATTAATTATTAAGACAGCTTACCAATGGGGCACTGTACTTAGTTTTTTAGGCTTTGCAGCCTTCCTCCAACAGGAATGGAGGAAGAACTGGGATGAGTTTGGGAATGAGAGTCAGGAAAATGGAGATGAAAGACATCTGTGTCCTCAATCCCTTCTTCTGAGTGGCTGTGTCAAAGAACTATAAAAGTGCCTGGCATCCTATTGATTTCCCCATTCAGTCTGGGCCTACCAGCTTCTCTAAACTGCAGCTGTGCCTCAGTACATAAATGTCATGGGTCTCCTGAGACCCTATCCCATGACAGCCAGCAAAAGCACACAGAAGGCTGGCGGCTCTGGCTATCCCTTCCCCCCATCCCCAACCCCCACCCCACCTGCACTCCACACCCCACCCTCACCAGATATCACCATCATCTGCAGATTTCTGAGGAACTCTGGCAATAATCCATGATTGCTTACCACACATCTTTCTGCTTTAAATCCATCTCTTCTCATTTGCTTATCTGGAGCAGACAGTTCAGCTCATGTAAACCCCACAAAGAAGTGAGAAAGATTGAGGGTGCACCATGACCTCCCAAATTGGTCGGTACATGGCATGGGCTGCCAACTGTCACCTGCTCCTCGAAACTACTCAGCAGGGTATCCTATACTGTCTTAATCTGAACACCCAACATCACCGAGATATATCCCATGGCAGGGAACAGGTATTTATTTCTCATCCTTTGTGGTGCTGGGAACACAGCAGGTGCCTAATAAAAGCTTTGTGACTTAATGAGAGTCTGTACCACCCTTCACTGCACAGTCTTCTTCAGTCAAGATGTCGAGCTGCAGGACCACTTCAATGCGTAGAGAGCTCAATTTCACCAGCTGCTGTCTCTCTAGATCTTCGGAAAACCATTACTTAGTTCTGCTTCTATCAAGTAGCCAAAAGATGTTTATGAGCCATTTGTTCTCAGTGCATGCTGCTGTGCTAGAGATGAAATTTCTCTAAGCACCATGAGGATCTTGAGTGGATTGATAACATATTATTTCACAATGCCCAGGGCCTCTTTGGATGACATATACCCCTCATTTGCTATCCACCCAGAGCCCCAAGGTATCCCCCTCCAACCTCTCGGTTATGCTGTCCACTGTGAGGAGCAGCAGAAGAGCAACTACTTCAGCGCAAGACCTCGGTGGCTGGGCTAATTCTGGCCAAGGGCCGAGGAGAGGAAATGCAACCGCACTTACTGCATCTGTTTCTCCAACTGCCACCTGCTCGGAAAATCGAACCTTCACAGGATTGGATTTCAGCTTGGCCTTCTTTGCAGCACTGATGAAGGCAGATTTGGGGGACTGGAAAAAGAACAAAGGGCTGGTGAGTTCTCCATCCCTGAGAAAAACCTGACCTTTGCCACACCAGAGTTAAGATGTTTCAGGATGGGTATACTTTCCCTTACTGATCAATAAGTCAATAAATAAGTATTGATCCCCTATTAGCTGCATTGCAATGTGCTAAGTGCTTTCTTATATAGAGTGGGGAAAATCTAGGTTTACAGTTGTGACTATGTGAAACACATGATTTTTATTATATTATTAATTATTTCATTATTTTCCATACAAACAAATATAACCCTACTTTTGCTCCACCCTGAGATTGGTGTGCTCTGAAAAAGCTGTGCATGAATCAAATTTGGGTGAATTGAATCCCATTATTAAAGCTCTAGGCCTAAGGGAGTTTGCAAAAATTCTTTAATAATAACACTGAATTTTTATATATTTGGTTTTCTTAATGTGAGATATACCTAAATGGTGGTTTTTATTACATCTCAATACAAGCATCTGAAAGGATTTACAGGAATTATTTTATTCATCTCACAGCTATGCCCTGCTCCTAGGAAGGCAGCTCATAAAAATATTATTTTAGATGTGGGAGAAAGGATTCCTAGCACTCCAAAATGATTTATCCATAATTTCTACACTACTTGGAAACAGACATCGACAATTTACCCAGGTGTCCTGGCTTTCTAGTTCTGGGCTCTCTACACCTTGTTTCTTCAATTCTTCATGAAGTACCCCAAAAATCAGCCTCTCTAGTTCTTCAAAATTGTCCCGCAGTATTTCACCCGGCTGGTGTGGCTCAGTGATTGAACGTTGACCTATGAATCAGTAGGTCACAGTTCGATTCCCAGTCAGAGCATATGCCTGGGTTGCAGGCACAATCTCCAGTGTGGGGCATGCAGGAGGCAACCGACCAATGATTTTCTTGTCATGGATATTTCTATCTCTTTCTCCCTCTCCCTTCCTCTCTGAAATCAATAAAAATATATTTTTAAAAAAATTTCCCACAAATTCAGCAGCTTTTTTTTTGGACACATGGTTATCAAACAAATGGTTATCAAACACTGAAACTAAATCTTTTCTGGGTGCTCCTTGGATTGGATGAAATGCAAGAGTCATGTCTTCAGAGGCATTTATTCATTCATGTGACAAATTTAGGGAGGACCTTCTATGTGCCAGGCACTGTTCTAGGTGATGAGGGTATTGCAGTAAACAAGACAGACAAAACTCCCTGACCTCAAGGAACATCCATTCTAGCAGGAACAGACTTACAATAATCAAATAGCTTTTAGATAGCAAATAAGGACTATAAGGACAAACTGAGCAGAGTAAGGGATGCCACAAAAGAATGATCAGTGAAGATAGAAATGATGGAGGTGTTAGTTTAGACAGGATGGTCAGGGAAGAGGTAATATTTAAGCAGAAACCTGAAGGAAGTGAGGGAGAGAAGCCATGAGACTATCTGGAGAAAGAGCCTTCTAGGCAGAAAGAACAATAAAGGTTCTGAGGTCGGAGTAGAAGTAGGGTACATGAGGAACAGCAAGGGAGCCTAATTAGGCCACAGCAGAATGATTGAGGGGGAGTCAGAGGAGTCATGCTTGCAGAGGCAGTGAGGGGCAGGGTCATGTGGGGCCTTCTAAACCATGGGAAGAATTTTGGATTTTACTTCACTGGATGGTTTTGTGTAGACAGGGTCTGACTTGCATTTTAAAAGAACTCCTCTGGCTGCTATGTGGAAAATAGTGTAAAAGTGTGATGCCAAAGTAGAGAGACCAATTAGGAATCTACTGCAATAATAAGTTAAAATATGATGGCAGCTTGGGCTAGGGTAGGAATAATAGAGATGATTAAAAAGTGAGTGAATTCTGGATATATTCTGAAGATAGAACCAAGACATTATGTTGACAAACTGGATATAGGAGTAAAAAAAGAGAGGACTCAATGGGAAGAATAGGGTTGTCATTTTCTGAGATGAGGGAGACTGGGAGAAATCAGGTTGGGGCTTCTTCAAACCACCTCCCCTACCAGCCTTGTCATAGAGTCTTTGAATCCTATAATCCAGAATTTTTTTTTTACTTTTTAAAAATTGTTGACACTATTACAGATGTCTCCATCCCCCCTTTGCCCACCTCTACCCAGCCCCCAACCTCCAGAATTTCTTGATGCTAAGGCCCTGAAAGTCTCTGGCATCTAGGAAGGCCATACATAAAGCTATTTTCTGCCATTAATACTGTAGTTGAGATTCATTTACCACATCAGCCACAGGAGAGCAGGGCCCTAAGATAAAGGTATACCAGAAACAAATGTCCCCATCAGACCTACGGCCCTGGTCCAAGCTGTGTTCTCTTCCATAGCCAGTAATCTCATTACTCACATAGGGCAGATTGTAGAAAGACACCTGTTCAACCTGAGTCCAGCAGGAACCTCAGTCGGTGTCAGTCCAGGCTGCACGGCAGAAACGCTGAAGGAGCTTTTAAAACTCTATGCCAAAGCCCCACCCCAAACCAATTACATCTAATCCCTAGGGATGGAGCCCAGGTATTTGTATTTTTTAAAGCATCTGATGATTTCAAAATGCAGCTATGTTTGGGAACACTGAGCTAAAGGAACCTTGGACATCTCATCCTGAGTCACAAGGATAATTTGTTGGCTGAAGACAATACAGCACAATAAAATCCAGGGTTGGATATCATTCCAGAGTGATTACAATATTAATTGTTCATAGGATTTGAGACATGCCTTTGTGTGTTGCACAGCTTGGTGCTCAAATCCTGGGTGGGGAGCTGTAGGCTGCAGCAGGAGCATAAGAAAGGGGCAGGAGAGAAAGATCTATAGTTATGTTCAGGCAGTTCTCCTTGACTCCATCAGTAGTCCAAATTTCCACTTGAGATGCTATAGACATGAGGAGGTGAAATCATTCTACCTGACAGACACTTTCTCCTTTTTCTGTGATAATCTGTTATGGGATGCCCTCCTGCACAGTGTGGAACAAGGCATCTCTAGACAACTGAATGGGCCATGCTGTCTGCTCTTCATTTTTACACATGAAACAGAGGCCTGGGAAGAGGATATGATTTATTAAGTTATCAAAATAATTTGGTAGTGGGACCAAAACTAGGAACCAGATTTTCTGAGTCTTGGATTAATGATTGTTCCTCACAGCAGGCTAAAGTGGAAGGTCCATTCCTGATCTTTCAGCCACTGGTTCTAGTTCTACCTTAGTCCTATTGAATATATTCAAACATATGAAGAATCCAAACTAGTATTCTTTTATGTATTCACCTATAGGGAGGGGACAGCTTCCTAGCTATCCCTATCAAAAGTCCAAAATTAGATCCTGTCCTAGAGATACCACTACAAACAAAATATTCAGATATATAGGAGCAAAACCATGAAGGAGTAAGTGGAATTGCCATTATTTTCAGGGATTATAATCATTTTAGGTGTTTGTTGTACAGCTATTTTCAGCTTGTTTGTGCCCCATTCATCATTGGCCCTTGCCCTGTTGGTCTCTAAGACTCCATCCTATTCTCAGTCTTTAGCCTCAATCGCTGATGGTGACTCACTCATTGCCAGTGTTCTTTGCTACATGTTACAGAGTCATATTTAGCTTTGTGCTTCAACACAGTGATACCTGCCTTGCTGTGTGAATACCAGGGACTCTCAAAGGTTACCTTGTCCCAAAGCATATTTAAAGCTTAGCTATGCGACCTGAAGTTCTAAATACTGAAGTCACTCATTTGAATTAAGATATTGAGAATTGGGAAGGCCCTGGTCAAACTGTGAATGTGATATGAGGGAGGAGTATTGAACACAATTCAGGGGCCAGCAGACTATGGCTTGCATGGGCCAAATCCTGCATACCATGTGATTTTTTAAATCTACACTCGAGGATATGTTTATTGATCTTATAGAGAGAGAGAGAGAGAAAGAGAGAGAGAGAGAGAGAAACATCAATCAGTTGCCTCCCTATGTGTCTGACCTGGATTCGAACCTGGGACCTTTCGGTGCATGGGACACTGCTCCAAACAACTGAGCCACACTGTCTAGCACAGCACACCACCTGTTCTTATAAATAAAACTTTATTGGAACACAGCCATGCTCTTCGTTTATATATTGCTGATGGCTGCTCTGTACTATCAGGTATGGCCTACAAAGCTTAAAATAATATGGCCCTTTACAGAAAATGTTTGCCAACCTCTTCACTAACTCATTAGGATAGAGTCACCCACTGTTTCTAAAGCATTCCTGATGACAAGAATCACTGGGGAATCCTTGTTAAAATACAGATTCCTAAGCCTACAACCAGACTTAAAAAGTCAAAATCTGCCCTAACCGGTTTGGCTCAGTGGATAGAGCGTGGGCCTGTGGACTGAAGGGTCCCAGGTTCGATTCCGGTCAAGGGCATGTACCTTGGTTGCCAGTACATCCCCAGTGGGGGGTGTGCAGGAGGCAGCTGATTGACGTTTTTCTCTTATTGATATTTCTAACTCTCTATCCCTCTCCCTTCCTCTCTGTAAAAAATCAATAAAATATATATTTTTAAAAAAGTCAAAATCTCTGAGGGGATAAGGCCCAGGAATTTATGTTGTTGAAAATGT
>NW_006294868.1:129321-130779 GCF_000327345.1 Myotis davidii | reverse complement strand
AGTTCACGCTCCCTGCACATGGTATTTTGTAGAAGAGCCACACTCAAGGGGCCAAAGAGCTGCATGTGGCTCACGAGCCGCCGTTTGCCGACCACTGTCCTAACTCATTAAGCATATATTAATTGAGTACCTTAAAGCTGAGACATCTGAGCTCTTCACTGACCCATTTTTCCTTCAAGCAGTGAGGAGTGTCATTTTGAAATAGGTACCCTTTCTGGATAAAATGAATTTTGGCTTGAAACATGGGATTAGAATTGCTAAGTATCTCCGGGGTCACTGCAAACCCCTTGAAGCAAATTTAAGCCAGCAGCTCGGTGGAATGAGCAATAGAGAAGAGAGCCTGCCTCTCCCTCAGAACTGAATTCAGCAGCTGGTGATTCTTTGGCCATTCTTTGGTGGTTCTATTAGCACAGATTTTTGAGTTGCGTTCTCTCATATCTTGGCCAAAGTTGGGTGTATGGCCAAACATTTTAGTGCATAATAGAACCCACTTTGATAACTATGAAAGAATTTTCAGAGGATGAAGCTCAGGTTCCTGAAGCTTTGACAGCCTCTGGATTCTCCTTTCTGCTGGCTCACTGTCTTTCACAACTGAACCTACTTATAAGCAATTCCCATAGCAAGCACTGTGGGAGCTTGAGACAATAAAGAGCCATTCTGATTTCATGGGGCCACTAATAATGAACCCAGGCGGCCTTCCCTCACTTGGGACTGCCTAGAGGTGAACATGTCATCTCCCCAGCTTCCAAGGCCTCCCACAAGCCACACATGACCCTCACTCCCCATCTATTGCCTAGTCAGGTGGTTCTGCCTACAGCTCCCTGGACACACTTGGCTCCTCTGTGTCTCTTTACCACCTTTTGTGGCCTCCGGTTTCCCTTTTGCTCAGCTAAAAGACATCCCTAAAGCCCAGCTCAAATTCTACTTTGGTCCTGAATCTTTCCCCAACTCCTCCATTCTCCTCCCTGGATGTCCAATAGTACTCCTTGTTAATCCACATGACAATCGCTCATGTCTCCAACAGGTTATAAAAGAGATGACTTATTATATTATTACTAGAGGCCCGGTGCATGAAATTCATGCAGATTGAAAGGGAATTAATTAGAGGAACATAATTTGGACTCACTATCTAATATGAATAATATGTGAGCGTGAGGCAGTCCGTGTTTCTGAAATTCAATGACATGAATTTTAGCTATTACTTTGCCAAATAAATGGAATTTACAGATATCATTTAAAAGAGCATTCAGCTTAATATTAAAAACTCTGGCTACCAAGTCAGGTCTGTTTTCATCTTTTTGCCAGCATTGTAAATTATTTGCAATATCTGCCCATTTGGGGTTGCACGTCATGGTTATGAATAAATCGGGCTTGCCATACGTCGTTACAATTGCCATAGCATCCTGATATCGCTGCTGCATATTTCTGGGACTACCCTCACAAGATGATGGAAGTATT
>NW_006294868.1:113081-128060 GCF_000327345.1 Myotis davidii | reverse complement strand
CAGAAGATGATGGAAGTATTATCATTTTACCAATCGGCACATTGTCATTTTCAGATCTAGATTTGAGATAATCCATCAAACCACTATATTTTTCAACTCTTAACTTAGATTGGTTGGCCTCCATTTTTGAAATCGAATCCACAATAAACTGTTCAGTTAATTTTCCTGCATTTAAAATAGGATTGAATGTGTCCCACACAGAGAGATGAAATCCATAATACTGCATTTGTGTGACTCATGTCCTTACATTTTGTCTAGTATTATTGTCGATTACAGTGTTGTCTCTGAGTCTTAATGCAATTTCTGTTCCCCAGCCTTTTTCACCATGTGGAAAAAGAATAGGATATGTCATTGCATCTAATGTAGGAAACAGGATACTGATTTGTTTCATTTTAGTGGCATTTGGATTATTGGGATCTGGTTTACAATGAATGAGCAAGACCCTTTCAAAAGGAGGTTCTCCATCTTCCTTTCTGAATATGATAGCATCCTCGGTTACACAGGGAGAATTATATCTATCTGGGTCACTGTTACGGTCATATTTAATTGCCATTGTTACTTCTGTGGGAGCAATACCTTTTGCTGCTGCTTCAGATTGGGCTTCCTTTTCTACCTCATGTAGCATCTTGTACGATTTTGTTAATTCATTTATTTCATGCATGAGGTTGTTGATGTTGATCATGAATCTTTCTGAGCAGCCCTGGTTTTCTGGCATTGATAATCTTACTAGTAGCTTCGGCTGTATCCAAAATATAGAGTTGAGCAAACTTCTGAGAAACCCCATCCGAAGGATGTGAAGTTCCAGTACGGTGATAAACTTGTCCGTGTATTCTAAAACAGTATGGCAAGATCAGATGCATGTTGCTCTTCAAACATTTTTCTGTCAATAACACCAGCATCTTTCGGCTGCAGAGCTACGTTGTATCAACAACACGGTCTGAGATGCAGGTGAATGAGAGTCCTGGCTGTCAGGACGCTGAGAGCTGTCTGACCAACGGCTGATTCTGGCTGATTCTGTGGGGGTGGGACTTCCTCCTCCCTGCTGTCAGTTTCCACAGCTGTGATGAGGAAGCTGGGGTGACAGAGGAAGCAATGCCCTCCAAGCCTCCGTCTCTCTCGCTCTGCTCTATGTCCAGCGGCCTCCTGCTCTGCCAAGTCCTCCAAACCTTCCACTCTCTGCCCGCTCTCCCTTCTGCTCTTTGCCGGCGAAGGTCCTGGGAGCCCGCAGTTGTGGCTAGGCATGGCTGGCCTCACCTACCGGGGCGCTTGACACCTACATATGCAAATTAACCCCCATCTTTGTCAGGTTAATTTGAATACTCACACCTGATTGGCTGGTGAGCATAACGGAGGGGTGGTAAATTTACATGTTTCTCTTTTATTATATCAGATGTCTTCCCTTAGCACCAAGCACAGAGTAGCACAGAAAAAAAAGATAGCTGATAGCTAAGGTTAATAATGAATTAATTCAGCAAATATTATTTGAGTATCTAATATTGGCCAAGCACTACACTTTAAGAGGCTCTGTGTAAAAGCAATTCTTCTGCAGTGGTTCCAATTATTTTGTTGTTTTTTTTTTTTTTCTGGCCAGGTGGCTCTAAGCAGAGGGTGGCTCTTTGGATATAGGCTAAGTGTTCAGAACCAGAAAATTAGGGTTTCATTTGAAGGGACTGTCTGCTTGCTTTATCAGGGCCATTCTAGGTCACAACCGAGTACTTTACTTTAAAATATTTATTGATGCCCTGACCAGTTTGGCTCAGTGGATAGAGCATTGGCCTGTGGACTGAAGGGTCCCAGGTTCAATTCCAGTCAAGGGCAATAAAAAAATAAATAAATAAAATAAAAAATAAAATAGCTATAAAATATTTATTGAGGACATGCTATGTGCCAAGGTCTAATGGTGACAAAATTAATACATATTCAGTCAATTGTGGGGAATAATTGGTCAAAGATTAAGAACACCCTTAAATACATATAGGCTTAATAAGTGGCTAACTATGCAGAATAGTTTGAGGGGCCCTGGTCACCTCTGTGACTGCCCAATAAATTTCCAAATGGTCTTCCACGGTATGAGTAAACTCCTTTAAAAAGAAAATATCATCTGAAAGAGACTACATATTAGACCAATAGTTCATAATATGTATCTTGGCTACATATCAGATTAATCTGGGATTCTTTCAAAAGACCAATACCTAAGCTCCATCCCCAGGGCTCAGTCAGGGCTAGAGCTCAAATATTAATATTTGTAAGAGCTTCTCAGGTGGTTCCATTGCATATCCAGGGGGTGAGAACCACTATATTAGACCATTATCAGTCATGGAATGTGGGAGCTGGCAGGAGCCATAGAGATTGTCTGGTCCAATGTTTCCCAAATTCTACTGAGCAATAAATTTACTTATGGCTCTTATTAAACATAGATCACTGGATCACATTCTGGATCTATTGGGACACTGTCTTCCAGAAGAAGTAGTAATCAAGTTTGAACATGATGAGGGTTTGGTAAGAAGACATACCATTCATGCACCCATGAGATGCCAAGTGACTGCTGTGGACACAGTACTATGTTCTGTGATGTAGGGGCTATAACACTGAAGATATGCTGGGGAAGAAGCTTTCACTATAGCTTTAGAGAGAAGATTCTTTCAGTTGATTTGTCTTCTTCACAGTAGTTATGGTCTATAAAGTCACCTCAAAAACTAAACTAATGAATACTGAACAGTTGCTCCTAGGGGAAAAGTTTGTGTATGTTTCAGTTATATTATAATCTTAAATTCTAAAAGCAACTCATCCTGTAGTTTCTATTTTCTTTATTTTACCAGGAGAAAATGAGGTTCTGAAGTGTTAAGTGACTTGCCTAAGGCCACCCCACTAACGGGGTTGAGAGCTGGGATTCAAACCCTATGCAACTGTCCCCAGAGCCCAAGCTTTTTGCACTACAGTGCACTGCCCCCTACCATCTTCATCCTCTGGGATACCTTTGTATGACAGCTGAAACAAGAAGACAGAGTATTGACTTGTTTGACCTCAGTTGGTAATGTGTAAATCGGAGAGACTCAAATTTTTCATGCTCTGTGTATGTCTGCAAATGACTAGAAAAGTACTGTGAGTGTTAATTTTGTGGTTAGAAAAACATTTTAAGGACTAGGCAAATTTGCAAACACACTCTGTTAATAACAAAGATTAACTGTACATAAATTCAAGATTGACATTCAATCAGGATGGACTGGTCTGACCACACCTATTGCTTTAAGCCTCCTGGGTGCCACCTGATCTCTCTCTTGGGACCTCTTTACAAATGATCAACCAAAGGGTTAACACCCAGCAGAGTTAGAAGACCTCCAACACTCTGCTCTTGTGCCTGTGGATGGCTTGCATTCTGATTAGATGTCCCCTTTGTACAGGCTGCTAATTGTTTTGACTATCACCTCTGTGTAGATGTGTTCCCCCACATTTATTCTCAAAGGGTTTAGAGAGCACAAGGCCAAGTACTAGAATTTAAGCTCTCTGAGAGTAGGAACTTTATTTGTCCTGTGCATTGCTATATTTCCAGTCTGGAAGAGCACCTAGAATAGTAGGCATTCAGTAAATGTTTGATGAATAAAAGAATGAATGAAGTAGAAACACTCACTGAGGTTAATAAGGAACAGGCGTTTGGAAGACATGAGTCTCATGCCAAATCTTAAAGGAAACACCCATCTATTAGAAGAGATGTGGAGTAATACAAGGACAGAAGTCGCAGGGCAGTAAGACATAAGAAATGCACAAGGAGGAGAAAGGAAGCAGCCTGACCATAGCAAAGAGGCCATGGAATGGGTCAGTGGGGGCATTAGAACTGGGTCACTGGGATGATACAGTTGGGACACAGATGCAGGGGAGTGTTTGGCTTTTCATTCTGAAGCAAAGTTTGAACACTAGCTTAGTTCAGGTTGCTGCGATGGCTGAAACTTGGGTTTCCTTCATTCCTTCAACAAATGTTTATCAAGTGCCTACTCTATGCCAGGTGCTATTCCAAGCACTGGGGAATACAAGCAGTGAACAAAATACAGTCCCTACCCTTGTGGAGCTGACATTCAAATGAGGGATATAGACAAAATACATATAAATATAATATTTCACAGGAATGTAAAATGTTACTCTGGAAAATGGTCTGTTAGTTTCTTTAATAAACTAAACATACATTTAATACATGACTGAGCAATAGCACTTTGGAGCATTTTCCCCAGAGAAATGAAAACTTAGGTTCACAAAAAACCTGTACATGAATGTTTATAGCAGCTCTATTCACACTAGCCCAAACCTGAAAAAAACCCAGATGTCCTTCAATAGGTGGATTACTAAACAAACTGTGGTATATCCACACCATGGAATACTACTCAGCAGCAAAAGGAGAAAGACTATTGATATATGCAACAACTTGGATGAATCACAAGGGCATAATGCTGAATAAAAAGAAATCCCAAAAGGTTACATACTTTATTATTCCATTTATATAATATTCTTGAAATGATGCAGTTACAGAAACTATAGAACAGATTAGTAGTTGACAAGGACTGAGGCATGAGGAGGAGGTAGCTATAGATATAAAAGGGCAACATGATGGGTCCTTTTAGTGACATAACTGACCAGTATCTTGACTGTTTTGGTGGATACATAAACCACACATGTGATAGACTGACACTGAACCATATACACACATTGTATTGATGTCCTGACTTTGGCTTGGCATTGATATAGTACTGTAGATATGAAAGATGTAGACATTGGGAGAAACAGGCATAAGGGTACACAGGGATGTCTCTATTAGACTTTCAAATTCCTGTAAATTTACAATTATTTATTTTTACTGAATTTATTGGGGTGATATTGGTTAATAAAGTTATATAGGTTTCAGGTGTACAATTCTATAATACACCTGCATATTTTATTGTGTGTTCACCACCCAAATCAAGTCTCCTTCTATCACTATTTATCCCCCTTATACCTTCTCCACAATTATTTTAAAATAGAAAAATTTAAAAACAAAGATTTCAGTTCTGATGAAAAAATTAGGCAGTATCAGGAGATAGTGACAGGTAGATGCTAGGGAAGTTGCGGAAGGCTTCTATAAGCTGGTGACATTTGAAGAGACCTAACAAAATAACTCACAGTGAATCTCTGATCAGATCAGTACTTCTAATGACACAACAAGCATGTGCTTAGGAGAGAACTAGTAGCTATTTTCATGACAGAAGATTGGGGAGTGGGGACTGACTATCCACTGCCCAATAGGCAACTACACATTCACAGTAAGGTGGGGAGGGAGAGGCCTATGGTAACATTCTCCAAGGGAGGGCAAGGCTTCCCTGCTTAAAGACAGAGGAGAATTGTGATTGACAAAGGTCTAGCCACCGGGGAGCAAGCATGTCAGAGGGGGAAGGAGAGAGCAGGAAGGAGGGAGAGAATATGTGTGCATGAATGTATTGTGTGAGGTTCACACTGACACAGAAGAGCACTGGGGGCCGAGGGGAGAGGTGGTTAGTGCCAGAGTTTGAGTTGAACCTTATCCCCCTGACTCGCACCTGTGCACTGTTCTGGCTTTGCACAGAAATGTCATCTCTCTGGACAATCTTTCTTCCATCTTTGGCTAGGAAATCCTGCTGTCCTTCAAGATCTAGCTCAGGTGAATCCTACTTTGTGAACCTCCTGATTTCATGCTCCCCACCCCCAAGAGATGTGACCTCTCTGATGGCTACGGCATGGGTGTGGGGCCTCAGTGCTCGTGTATAGGGGAGTGTTGAGGACACTTGGAAGGGACAACCATACTGGAGGTGTAAGAAGGGCTCTGAGTTTTGCACACAAAAGTTTTACACCTGGATTTGTGCATTTGGGTTAAAATTACTATAAGGATGCAACCTCATAATGGACACTAAGTCTTCTTCTGAGTCCAATTCTTAAGGAGAGGAGCCTAGGAATTTTCACTTTTAATAAGTAGTCCTGCTGACTATCTAATTAGGCAAGTCTGGGAAACATTGCTCTAGTCTAAACCCTCAATGTATGGATGAGGAAAGAGGTTCAGAAAATGGAACTGACCTTTTAACTGTTCACAGCCAATTAGTGACTGAACTAGGACACAGATCAACCTGTTTGTCAAACTGTCCCTCCTCAGCAACTTTACTAGTATGTTAAACTAGAGGCCCAGTGCACTGGGGCGGGGGGGGGGGGTTTCCTCAGCCCGACCTGTGCCCTCCCGCAGTCACCCCCCAAATCACCTGGGAACCCTAAATCACCCCCCACAGTTTTGGGTCTCATACATTGTAGGCCATTTAGTAAATATCTGTATGAATTAATGAATAATATTAGCACTCACTGTCTACAAAGACTTTATGGGAGTTAAACACTGGACAGGTAAATTTTCATGGGACACAGCAAAAAAGAGGCATAAAATACGTCTGGAACTGTGACAATGGACAGCTTTAGTGGGGTAAAGCAAAGGGCACAGGGCAGAACATAGTAGAGTATAGCCCTTCAAAATCCTCAAGCCTTGGATGTGAGAGCAGACAAGATGTTCAGAAGATATGTTTTAAGTTCACTCCTAAATCCTTGGCTCACAAAATGTTGGTCCTAGTTTCTCCTCCCATACTGTCTCCCATCACTATCACTTTCCAATATGGAGTCCTCACATTTCAGAAGGAAGGGTGGATGGCAAAGAGGCTCACTCACCTGATGAGTGTGCAGAACTGTAAGAACGATGAATTCCTTAGCGCTCCTACAGAGAGAAGAGGGAATAGGAGAGTAGTGTATCATGCACTAGGTATTCATCTAGCACAAGAAGCAACACCAGAATTTCCCCCTGGGCTGCATTCAGGTATATGGATTAGGACAGGGGGCTGCCTCTGCCTCCCGTCATTTGTGGCAGCTGACATAAATCATCCACATAGGTTCACACAGGCATTTTAAATGGTATTACTGTTATCACTGAATTTATCATTTTTTCAGGTCTTCTTTTTTATAGTCCTTCTCACATTCTCTCTGTAGAAATCCCCAAACTTTAGGAGGAAATTTATCTGTAGACTAGAAAATTCTCAAGGAAAACTAAAGGTCTGAATTATGGAACTCAAAGGGCACACAATCAGTCTCAGGAGCCATGTACTATGATTAGTGGCAATTTGGTATTTAAGCAAGAGGGGAAATTCAAAGGAAGAACCCAAAGGAGGTCATTTGGTCATTATGACTCATACTCATCAGATTTGTTTTAATTGAATGACCAAAAAATGAGAGCCAGGGAGCCACAGATGGAAGCCAAGACTCTCCAGATAGCAAATAGTCAAAAAGATGAAGAATTTGAAACTCTTCCAACAAGAATTATGCCAATGATCAAACAGGCTGTGAGGTATGAACATCTTCTCCCAGGGATATATAATCCTTTAAAAGAACTAAAAGTACTGGAAAGAATTTGCCTTGAAGGAGCGTCCCTTCCCCTCTTCTTGCTGGTCTTTTTTAAATGTTTCTGGAAACAAAGGTATTCAAGAAACAGAGTCAAAATGCTCTTGGTTCTGGTATTCAAGAAAGGCCAAGGCCTCCTGCTTAAGGACTTGGAACATTACCTATATTCAGTGAGGTAAAGTTCCGGGATGAATCAGTGCCAGAGTCTGGGATGCTCCCAGGAGAAGGAAGAAGTTGTGTTCCAAGGAAAACACAATGAAAAAAATCTCTCTTGAAGAGGGCAGGGACATAGTGTAAGTCATATTATGTGACTTGTCTGCTCCAGCCCCTAGCATGTCTTCCCATTTCATGTAGAACAAAGCACAAGTCCTTATAGTGGCTACAATTCTCCCCCTTGCTTACCCCACTCCACACACTGGCTTCTCTTCTGTTCCACAAACATGCCAGACACACTCCTGTCTTAGGGCCTCTGCCCTGGCTCTTCTCTTTTTCCAGCAACCTCACCTCTTTCAAGTCTTTCTTCAAATGTCACTTCTCCATGAGTAGACACCGGCTATGCTATTTAAAGTTGCATCCTGTACTTCTTCTGGGCCAAGCACTACTGATCCTCTTTATCCTGATCCACTTTCTAGTCTTCAATAACATTCATCAACTTCTAGTATATTATACAATTACTTATCATGTTTATTGTTTATAGTGTATTTCATTCCACCAAAATGTAAACTCTAATGTGCATAGATTTTGTCTGTCTTATTCGCTGTTGTATGTTCAGTGCCGTAGAACAGTATCTGGTGCACAGTAGACACTCAATAATAAATATTTATTGAATGAATGAATGATCCACTAGCCGCTGAGGTTATCAAATGAGAAAGCTCCATTTTGACCTGAAGGAGCTCTAAACTCCTTCACAAAATTGGGCTAACTCATTCTAGGGTGCAAAGATATCCACTGGAAGCAAAGCACAGGCTTCTGAGGGGTCGGGCTGGAAGAACCCCAATGTGTCCTGATGGAGTTGAAAGAACTCACCTCATACTGGTGTGGTAATAGAGGGAGAAGGGTGGAGGGTGGGAAATACAATGGAAAACTGAACTTATAGAAGAGACAAACTAAAGCTCCTTAGGAACCAGACACATTTCAAGACATTGAGCTGGACAGGGAGCATGTCAAGGAAGGCTTGCTCTAGACTTCAACAGGAAGCATTCCAGCCCTAGCCGGTTTGGCTCAGTGGATAGAGCATTGGCCCACAGACTCAAGGGTCCTGGGTTAAATTCTGGTCAAGGGCATGTACCTTGGTTGCAGGACGGATCCCCAGCCCTGGTCAGGGCCCTTGTGGGAGGCAACCAATTGATGTGTCTCTCTCACATCGATATTTCTCTCTACCTTCTACTCTCTAAAATTCAATGGAAGAATATCCTCAGGTGAGGATTAACATAGAAAATAAATAAAATACATTTTTTAAAAAGAGGCAGCATTCCAAACCCCTCCAGAGCTAGTAAGAGAGTGTTGTTCAATACACAGGGCACTAAGTCTGCCTTTGAATGGAAGGCAGGGGCTTGGGGACAGGTGGGTTTTGGGAGAACAAGAAAGATGAGTGGGATAAAAACACTCTGAACCAAGAGGGGTTGAAGGAGATGGAAGCAGATATGGAACAGATGAAATAAGGCAGAGAAAGAGAGTGAGAGAGCCAGCACATGGTTCCATTTGGGGAGATAAGCCAAGATACCCTAAACCAGTGATGGCAAACCTATGACACGCGTGTCAGAGGTGACACGCAAACTCATTTTTTTGGTTGATTTTTCTTTGTTAAATGGCATTTAAATATATAAAATAAATATCAAAAATATAAATCTTTGTTTTACTATGGTTGCAAATATCAAAAAATTTCTATATGTGATATGGCACCAGAGTTAGGGTCTTTCAAAATGCTGACACACCGAACTCAAAAGGTTCGCCATCACTGCCCTAAACAGAGGTTAGCCCATAGAATTTAAATTCTTCACCTCTGTACACTCATTTCTTATCAACAAATCTATGCAAGGGGGTATGTGGTTGGTATGTATGTGTGCATGTCATGGGAGTTTGAGGTAGGGGAGTATGTATGGCATATGTATGTATGCACATAAGCATGTGACACAGGTAGATATGGGTATGTGTGTAATGCATCATTTGTATGGTAATGTGGTGGCATGTTATGAGTATGTGTGCATGGTGTGTATTGTGCATGGTGTGTATATAGTTTGTGGTGGCATAGTGTGATTCTGTGGTGTGTGTGCACTATGTGAGGACATGGTGTGTGTGTGTGTGTGTGTGTGTGTGTGTGCTACATGGTTTGCATGGTGTGTGTTATGTGTGTATTAGCTGGTGGCATGTTCAATGTGTGTTGTTTGTGTGGAATGGTATGGGGGTATATAGTCTGCATGTTGTGTGTGTGTGTGTGTGTGTGTGTGTGTGACTGTATATGTGCTGTGCATGGGGTATATATGTGGTATGTGGTGTGTGAGTGCTATGTGATGGCATGGTATGTGAAGTGTGTGTGTGTGGTATGTGGAGTGAATGGTATATGCACGTGGTGTATATGTGGTGTGTGGTGGCATGGTGGGGGTATGGTGTGTGTAAGCTGTGGTGGCATGATGTGTGCGGTATGTGGTGTGTATGGTGTAAGGAAAAGGAAAAGCCAATATGATTACCCCCATGTACAGATGATGGTGGCCCCCTGATACTCCTCTCTCTCACCTGCCCCCATCCATAGAGGACATGAAGGGCTCACACACACCATGAGTAAAATCCACAATGGTAGGTTCCCTTCCTCAACCCACTGGCCAGGGATTTGGATTTTCTCCTTGGCTTTTTATTTTAGACCGGGTAGAGAGGTGAAAAACAATGTCTTGTTCACACTGTGCTTATCTCAGAGCATTCTTTTAATGGCATATTTGGTTCTCATTGGTCACTTGGTCTGTACCACTGCACAGTAAATAAAAAATCAAGGGATTTCAGTGAGATAAGTAGTGATGAGGAAGATGAGAGGTGAGCTCTGGCAGGAGGCTTTTCTTTGTGGCTGCTCACATCAATGCAGAAGGCTAAGCCAGAGTGTGTGATGATGACCCCTGGGGTTCCAGAAGGGCTGGATCCTGAAGTCCTGGGTAGCTAGAAGCCCTGGCTAGGGCCACTGTTCTTGGAAGGGGTCATTTCTCAGTGCCAGGGAGGGCCATGGTAGCCCTATGCCACTGGTGGGGAATGGGAAGGAATAGTGCTCAGCTCCTGCCAAGGCCCAGAAGGCCTCTGTTACCTGATGAGTTCTATGAACCTCTCCCTTGGGGCTTCACTCACGTCCTCCTCATTAATAGCCACAATCTGGTCACCAGCCAGGAGCTTGTCCTCAGAGGGGCCTCCTGCAGAGGAGAGGAGAGAGGCATGAGGGCTTGGGGCCACTGCTGGTAAAGCACAGGTCGAAAAGAGTCACCAGTGTCTGAGGAAGCTGAAGTGGGTGCTGAGGTCTATAGGAGACAGCGTAGACTGAATGGTGCCGGTGGTAGGGGTGCTCTTTGAGCTCTGTGCCACTGCTGCCTGTGGCAGATGGAGGGCAGAGGACTGAAGAAAAAGAATGAAGTGGACCTCCTTTGGTTGGGTGTGGTATGATAGCATAGGTCTCGGGCTAGGTTAATGACTGCTCTCCTGGCTTGGTTCTAAAGAGTAACACAAGCTTTCACTTCACCAGGAGGCTTCTGCTCAGGCACACGGAATGACTTCCAGACTACTGGAGGTGGTACATGTGACAGGAGGAATCTCCTTACTTGAATATATTCATACTCACTGCTCTGTAATGATTTAGGCATTCACTTTCCTGGAGACAAGGGGATCCACTAAAAAACCCAAAGGGCTTATTTTCTTTCCACTCTGAGAGAAGCTCCTCTCCAATATATGAGGGGGAAAAGGCACAGACCTTACATCACGGGCAGTTGGAAATTGTTTTTTCTCATTTCCGTTTCTATTGTTGAGGTTAAGAAAGCCGATCTGTTTGAGGGATGTGCTTTCTTGGTTGAGGTAAAGGGTGGGGGTAGAGGGATACAGGCTGTTGTTTAGCAAAAATCTTCTTGAAGAAAAGCTTTTCAGAGATTGAAGGAGAATGAGAAGTCAGACACAGGCTCACTCAAACCTAAAATAAATGTTTAATGACATATCCCAATATCAAAACAGCGTGGACTCTTGTTTGTGTCCACTTAAAAGGACTAGATACCAACTGCTCCCCCTCTCTACAAAATAGTGTGCTATGCAAATTCCAAAAACATGAACAAAAAAAACAAGCAACTATATCACTTGAGTACAGAGTTCAATGGCTCTATAGCATGGAGCTTGTGTTTTGAGGGTGGCTATGCAGGCTCAGCCAGCAGGTTTCACCACTCCAACTACAATGATACTCAAAGACTCCAGGAGCAGAGAAGCAGGCTTTTCGGCCAGTCAGACCTGAACTCTAATCCCAATTGCCATTCACTGGTTGTGTGACCTTGGACTAGACATTTAATCTCTCTCCGAATCTCTTTCCTCATCTGTAAAATGGGAAAATACCTGGACCTATAATACATTATAAGAGTGTTGGGAGGATAAATGAGATGACGAATATATAATACTTAAAACACTTGATTGATGTTGGTAAGAATTTGATAAATGTTCATTATTATATCCTCCCAGGGACAGTTTCTGCAACTCATTTTATTCCTTTTATCTACCTCTCCCACAAATGCCAATCTTTTAAGTGGAGGCCACTCTATCTACTCTCTCACTTCCTTTCTCCCTTTCTTCCTTTTAGTGGAAATGGTTCTTATGAAACTCAACTCTCTGATAGCAGTGGTATATAGCATCAATCTTCTGCTTTCACAGAATGGTTTGTTGGTATGCTCAGCCATAGTCATTTCTCTGTAGGATGCTTCTTGTCTTTTTCTAAATACCAAATAAGTCATCTGCATTTGGGAACCACCTAGTCCAGAAACAGCTCTGTGGGTCAGCCCAAGTCTTCATTGGGCTGGGCTTGCCAGACCCATAGCTTTCTGTGGCTCTTGCCTGTGGCTTTCCTCTTTCCACTCTTCCAACCCTTCCTCTTTGTTATACCACTTGAAGTGGGGGCTTCCTTTAGCCCTGTGAATTCTGTCTCATTTGAAGAGAAAGAAGGGGCTTGGGCTCCTGATGGTCTGTTACTAAGTCTTATGTGGTTCCTCTTACCCTGGACAAATTTCATTTCTGATCAGAAATTCATAAACCTCTTGTCAAACTCCATGACTGACTCAGGAGCCTGAGGTCAGCCACCAACTCCTGTACTGAATTGTTTTTTCTCTATGCCCTCTAGTTGAAGAGAGAGCTTACAAAAATCTTTTTTTTTGTTTTCCTTTGAGGATTGAAAAATTCATCAAATTTCTGCTAGACCAGTTTGTACTCTGGCTGCTCCTCTTGACTGAGCGAGAAACTGTTGTAAACATCTAAAGCCTCAGGCCCAGCAAACCAGGAACAAAGCTACTTTCTGTCTGTCTTTTCTGTCAATGCCTAGCAGGTTTGGAACAAAACAGTTCTTAGGCCTTTTCCCATTTCACTCATGATGGTATGTTTCACACTTCAGGTGGAGCTTTCCCTTGTTTCATCCCACATGGCTTCATTCAAGCCCTGCTTCCCCTGAGTGGTATCAGATAGGCTCAGGTGCAAATTCTGCCTCTGCTGTTTTTTTTAGACAAGTGACCCTGGACAAGTCATTTCTCTTCCTTTCTGCCTCAGTTTCCTCGTTTACAAAATGAGAATGTTATTACTTACCTTGCAGGCTTGGTTGTGAGGATTAAACGAGATTATATAAAACACACAGTAGGTGCTTACCTCCCCTCCCCTCCCCTCCCTTCCCCTCTTCCACCTATGATCTGTATTCTGATTCCAGTCTTCAATGACTGACCTAGTTCATGAGTGTGTACCAGTCTCCACAGCCAGATGGTTAGATTCTTGGGGACGGGAAATATGTCATGTACTTCCCTATAACCTTGCTGGACTTAGAGTAGGCAATCTATAAATACTTGTTGAATTGAAATTAAAATTTTTATCCAAGGCATGGCTCTTCTGTGAAGGTTCTATACAAATAAAAAGCTTTATTAAGACCCAGACCTTACTCAACCATCAACTGCAGCCTCTTCCTAGGGCCCCAAGCAGGCTGAAAGGCTTGTGCCAATCAGTCTTAAAAGACCAGCTCCCTTACACAGTGATTAGCTGGCAAGTTTTCACCCACTCTTCATTAATTCATTGGCAACACATTGTACTCAGGATCTCTGCTCTTTGGGAAGATATATGGGTGCTGGGGGATAGGAGCCCGGGCCAGGGGAGCACCCTGAGGGACACCTACCTGGCCTCACAGATCGCACCACCACAGGCCTCTCACTGCCGGCCACGAAGCCAAAGCCATATATAGGGTCTCGGTGAATGGTCACTTGTCGCAGTGTCTCTGCTGGCA
The DNA here is from genome assembly GCF_000327345.1 of Myotis davidii. Lineage (NCBI taxonomy): Eukaryota > Metazoa > Chordata > Mammalia > Chiroptera > Vespertilionidae > Myotis > Myotis davidii. Next base: position 114,163 of record NW_006294868.1, on the reverse strand, counting down.
GCTGCTCACATTCCATATCATTTGCGCTCTCTTCCTGCATCACATGACTAAGGGAAGGGGAACATGGGAGCAAAACAAGACGCAAAGGCAACTAAAGCTCAGAAGCAGCTGGGAAGGTCACTGATTAGGGTGCTGGCTACAGCACCTGGGAGTTCACAAACTTAGCTTCCTGCATCCTCTGGAACCAGCAGAGGCAATGCATGCCTCCTATTTCAGACTGGAAAAAGAGGACTCTAGAAAGGAGAAGCCATACAGGGCCAGAGCCAACAGAAGACACTGGTGCCACAGAGCCTGACATTAGAGTCCGTCCCTTCCTCAAGATATTGGGACTCTAGAAGGAGCCTAAATGGAAAGGTGTTTCAGTGGTGCCTTGACTTACGAGTTTAATTCGTTCCGAGACCGAGCTCGTTAAGGAGCTCATTAACTCAAATTACTCTATCAACTCAATGCAAAAAATCAGCCGAGAGACAGCTGGTATCTCAAAAAACTCGTTAGTGGGGACACTCGTGAGTCAGGGCCCCACTGTATTCTGAAGGTTAATTGGTAACCACTCATTGAATTGCCTGTTAGCTCTCTAAGAGAAACTGAAACTTTGAGAAAAGGGACTACAAAACAGGCAAGTAGGAAAGGACAGTGAAGTCATTTCAGAATGTGGAGTACCTGCATGAAGTCCTTGAGTGATTTTAACTTTAATATCCCTTAGGTCATATGTAACAATAAACTATTTAGATGGCTTATATAAAGAAATGGGCTAACGTTCAGGACTACTGCCTTATGCAATTGTACATAATACCAACTAATTTCAGTTAATGAAACAACTGGAAAATGGCTCCTGTGGGCAAGAAGGGGAGATGTGCCCTGTGGCTGCCGGCAGACCTGAACCTCAGATGGGTTGGGAGAAGAAATATTGCTGTCTCAGTACCTGGGAGGGGTTACAGATGGCTCTTTGATACCCACAACTTAAGTTACTAAAGCTTCAGAATTGTACAAGAATGTTATAAAAGTTCCACAGCAAGGGCCAGGGTGAGGCATACTGCAGGTAAGGATAGGTCTGAGTGAAGTGTTCAAATGAAGATCCCTGA
>NW_006294868.1:48120-112839 GCF_000327345.1 Myotis davidii | reverse complement strand
GGAAAGAGGTAAAGAGGAGAATGAATGGCCAACAGGCAGGGCAGGGCAGGTGAAAGTGGAAGAGCCAAGAGACCCAGAGCCTGAGCTCCCTGAGTTGGTACCACTCTACCCTCCATCATTTTGGCCTAACAAATGGGTTGAGTTCCCTAGCCTCAGGGTGTGTATTCTTGAAAATTAAGATTCCAGGCAGAGCCCTTCTGAACAAGATACAGAAGGCCAGGAGCTAATTAATCAAACTAGTGAACGGTTTGTAAAAGAAGTGGGAGGTTCAGATACTATGAGAGTGTTGACTAGCTAAGAATACCAAATTCCTCAATAGCAAATGGTTTCAAGCAATTAGGTCATTTATCAGGACATAAATTTGATAATTAGAGAGAAACTTTAGGACTATTTATGGGTGGGGGATTAAAAGTAATTGTATAAAAGTGAAATTCACAGTCCTGGGCTTGTTGCTCTCATAAAATAACTCGGGAATGAAGTCAGGCCATGGCTGATTTGAATCCAGCCACATCAACTTTATCTGAACACAAGTTGGCTTGGGATCTATCTGTCACTCCTTAAGGAGCCAGAGGGGCTGCTGGGATGAGGTCAAGCCTCCTGAAGGTAAATTCAGAAACTGGCTCCTTTCCTCCCACACTGGTAAGATAAATTGTCACTTTTTAAGGTAAAGTCACTCAGAAGCTAGAACATGGCTGGCTGGTGTCCTGGATAGGCACCCTCCCAGGAGAGGGGTTCAGATAAGGTGGTTTCAGGGTGGTGTCTCTATCATTTCTGCTCCTGGTGGCAGGCAGGAGCTTGGCCTTGAAAGGAGCCAGAGAACATCTTCCTGCAGCTGCCGTTTTTGCCTCACCCCCCCAGGGCTGCTTCTGAAATGAGCCCTTTGCCTCCTGTCATCTGACCTTCTTGGCATAAAAAGGGCCTCCTCTTGGGATGACACCAGCTCATTTCTGACACAGGCACGAGCCAGGGCAGACTGGAGGATGCGAGCCTCCCAGGCTGTGCAGCCTGTGGCATGGGGAGCAGGGACATCAGCAAGGAGGATCCAGGCACACGTGGGAGTGCTCAATGCTGCCCTGAGCTCAGAGCCCTGGCCACTGCAACTGGGGGCACTCCAGTCTTCATTGGGCTTTTAGGTACCACTAATATTGATGAAAATAGATGCTCCTGGAGCCTGAGGAACCAGCTAAGAGCCTTTTGTGACACAAGTGTTTTGCTTTACTGTTTTGACTCATGTTAATGCATCAACAAGTATTTATTGAATGCCTACTCAGACAGTCAGAGCTCCAGGGGACACAAGAGAAGTTACAGAGCTCAGCCATCAAAGAGCTTCTAGAGTAGTGGGGGTTGGGGGGGAGGGAGACAGGTGTACACTGAATAAGAGAATTAGAGTGGTTACTGAGAATAGTATATGAAGTCCAGCATTTAGATCCAAGTTGTATATTCAGAGAAAGGGGTGGAGTAATTAGAGAGGGCTCCATGGAACAGACAGATACTGTGCTAAGACAGGAAAGGGAAGTGGTGGAAAGAGAAATAGGAAGCCAAGCTCTGTGCATGGGCAGCCCCTATCTTCCCACAGTGGACCCAGCTATTTTTCCCGCAGCAACAGCAGACATGTTTCCAGATGTGACTGGAGCACATTTGTCCCTGGGTTAGACAAACTGTCCCTAACTAGATCCTCCCCAAATTCTGCAAGCAGCCTTCTTCTCACATAGCCTGGGCCTTCCAAGACAACTTAGGCAAAGAAACCACCCCATTGACAGACGAGAAGGCCATTTTACAATGCAAATGGGAATTGTCCCTTCCCTCCTGGGGTTTGCATTTTTCTGTGTCTCAGTCCCTCTGAAATTTGCTAAGAGCCTAGAGACTTAGGAGTGACACTGAAGGCAAGCACTGATGGATGACAGGAGCTCAGCTGTCTACAGGTCCATGGCTTACCTCTTGGGGGAAATAGGCAATGTGAATTTGAAAGATGTTTGGCTTGGTCCCTTCAAATAGGGCAACTCTGAACAAAATTATGAAGCAGTCAAAACTTATGGTCCCCCCACCCCACTCAGCATTGTTTCTGGGATCTGCTAGTTTCTTCTGATGTTTGTCTTAAAGCATACAATGCCTTCAATCCGTCCCCTTACTACCCAAGATCCCCAAAATTATCCTCTCACCCTGTGCTAGGCTTACCCTCTCTAGTCAGTGACCCTGGTAAAGGCCTAGCATTTTTCTTTTGCCTAATGATAGCTCTTTATAGCCATGTGGTTGTTTTCATTTTTACACCTATTACCTCATCTGGGAAAAGGTGCTTTCACATCCATTATCTCCTCACAATCTCTGTCCTACCAAATAGGCTACATGACTGTTTTTCCTCCATCTCAGCCCCCAAGGTAGGTGAGGAAGAAGTGACCCATGGAGGTGAAGCACATTAGCAGCCCAGCTGGAGCCAAATCTCTCAGATAAGGCCCACAATCTCAGCACTCCCAGTTACACCCAAGTCAGGAGCATGGACTCTCTGGCTACTGAGTCTCCATTACAGGGCTGGCCCAACCCTGTGGCCAGTAGCACTCTGAATCCTGGCCAGGTCTGGATGGCCAGCCCACACCCTAATGAATCTGTCTCTGATACTATTCACTCAGAATTGTTGGGTGAATAAAATGGGGTCATGGCTACAGAACTTTGGAAGGTTAAACATATCATACAGATGCAGACATGGTGATATTACTGGTAGCATTATTCAGGGTGGCCAGAGGAGCAGAGAAAGAGAGCTCAAGATAAACTTCACCCACTTCATACAACCTAGGCCCTTCCTACCTCAACTCTGCCTCTAAGAGACAGCTCCACAATACTGTCCCCTTGTTTTCTAGGCAGCTCTTTCTCTGACCCAGCCTGGCTCCCTGTGGATGCCTCCAGTTCCTCTGTGGGCTAAACTGATCCCTTCTCTAAACTGTCCAAAGAGGGACTGGTTGCTGGAGCTCACAGTGATGACTGTTGCTAGGCAGAATTTGGCTAAAGGACAAGTGAACTGAGAAGATGGATTGGTTCTGAGCTGATGCTTTCTTTCTCCCTTGCTTGCACTTTTGGGCAGAAAAATAAAAATGTAGCAGCTTAGACTCCCAGGCATCAGAATCAGTCTTTGGCTCCTTTTTCTTTACATTTGGTTGGCTCCTTGGGGAGTCTTGTCACTCCCCTCACAACTGGCAAGATTTGGAGCCACGTGGGACCAATTAGCCCTCTGATTCCAATCACAGGAGCCTGACTCTCCCAGAAGCTCCAGGGATCCAGCATGGCAGCTGGAACCCCAGGAGATGCCATTTCCTCCTGGTGGCAGGGATGGGAACCCCATCTTCCAGACTCTGAAGTAGTTGTTCTGGGAGCTCTCTTGTAAGGAGCTTAAACACAAACTCTTTTTTTCTGTAAAACAGCCCTCCCTTTGGCTAGGTAGCTGCTCCTTACTGCAGCAGTGCTGCTCTAACTTGAATGTGCATATGAATCACCTGTGGGTATTGCTAGAATGATTCTGATGCAGTAGGTCTGGAATAAGGTTTGAGTTTTTAACAAATTCCAGGGTGTTGCCCATTCTGTTAGCCCATAGACCACACTTGGAGAAGCAAGGATCTAAAAGAATGTTACTCTCGGATAATGAGAGAGCCATGATCAGGTGGCAGAACTGAGGTGCTTTTATTAAGGTTGGGTTTTGGCATTGCAGGCCTCATTAAACACAAATGCTAGCCCTGGCCAGGTAGCTCAGTTAGTTGGAGAGCTCTCTCTCTCTCTCTCATCAATTAAAGTGAGTAAAAGCAAGCAAGCAAACAAACAAAAACACAAATGCTATCTTGGAGAAAGGACACATAAATTCATGCAGAGGACTCATTGGCTGAATCAGATTTACCCCAGAAGAGAATACAGAAGGCCCAAAAGTGCAAGCAATGGATATGAAATAAGACAGCTAAGGTTGTATTAGGGGAAAGAATAGAAATGTCTGGATGATGGCACTATTTAGCCCTACTGAAAAGTTTGGTCAGCAGAAGAGCAGCCTGAGGAATCATAACATCTGGGAGTAAGACAAGGAAGATGCTTAAAGAGAGGAAGGACAGTGCAGAAAACAATAGCTGCCATTTCTTGAAGACTCACTGTGCACTAGATACTGTCCACATGTTGCCTAACTCCAGCCTCACAACAACCCATGAGTAGATGGTATTACTGTAATGTTATAGATAAGAAAACAGATTTTGGGAGAGTACTAAGCAACTTGCTCCAGGATACACACCTATATACACTGTGGTGGAACCATCATGTTAACCCGGGTCTGAACAACTCCAGAACCAATTTTCCTACACAATTTTTGCTAAGCACCTGTGGACTGAGCAGTTGCCCAGCAGGGGATGAGTGGTCTCAGTGGGAGGATTTAGCAAGTGAACTGAGGGCTATCCCAGTGCTGTCTGTCAGAGCAGCCTCCTTTGAGTCCCCACCCCAGAGGGTACATTTCGGAGACCCTAGTCCCAGAACAGACTTCCTACATGCCTCTAAGTCGACTCTCCATATGGGAGACTCATCCCATAAGGTCTGGAATGCCTGTTAACTTCAGTTACCATCACAAAGAAGCCTACTCACCACTGGTCATCCCTCAGAGCCCAGACTCTCATCTCCACAGTAGTGTGTTCATACCCTAATGCTACCCTTCTCTTCCCTTCAAACCCTTCCACTGCACCCTGTGGAACTCTCAGTCAACAGCAAACTCCCCTATATCCTTAATTTATTCTCTGAAAATGCTCTTCACCTTCCTTCCCAATGTAGGCCTGTATATTTATTGTTGTGCAACCACCAGAACTTTTTCATCATCCCCAACTGAAACTCCCCACCCACCTCTCCACCCAGTCCCTAGCAACCACCATTATACTCTTTGTCACTATAAATTTGACTATTCTAAGAACCTTGTATAAGTAAACCAGATAATATTTGTCCTTTTCTGATTGGCTTATTTTACTTAGCATAATGTTATCAAGGTTCATCTATGTTGTAGCATGTGTCAGAATTCCTTTTAAACTTGAATAATATTCCATTGTATATATGTATCACATTTTATTCATCTGTCAATGGATGCTTGGGTTGTTTCCACCTTTTGGCTCTTGTGAATAATGCTGCTGTGAACATGGGTGTACAAATATCTGTTTGAGACCCTACCTTCACTTCTTTTGGATATATACCCAGAAGTGGAATTGCTGGATCATATGGTATTTCTATACCAGTATTTTTTTTTTGAGGAATCACTATACCATTTTTTACAGTACCTGTACCGTTTTATATTCTTAACCACATACACAAGTGTTCAGATTTCTCTACATTCTTGCCAACACTTGTTACTGTTTTCTATTTTTTCCTATTTTCTTTCTTTGTAGCAGCCATTCAAATGGGTATGCCCTTCTCCAACTTTTGATATTATCGGAATTCAACATTCACAGGGTGATAAAGAGGCCCCCAACAACTGCTTCCTCCTCTTTGTTCAGTCATTCCATTGCCACACCTAGACTTTGGGCTATGATCAGATAGTGTACTGCCTCCCAATCTCCCTCAACAACATCGCACTTTACTTCCTCATCTGTCCTACCAGTTTACCTTCACAAGGACTCCTACTGTAGGAATAGTCAAAACACATTATGATCACATATTCACTTCCCACTTGGTATTTCTTTTTCCTGGAAATCTCTTCCTCCATTCTTTTTAGAGCTGAATCTTCAACCTTCAGGTCTCTGCTTAAATGTCACCTCCCCAGAGATGTCTTCCCTAAGCACTTGCCCCTAATTATTCACTTTCTTACTCTCTTTCAAGTTCCTTAGCTTCACTTTGCTTCATATCCAGATTAGAGCTTCTGATCTATCATTATGATCATTCTCTGCAAACACCTACAACTCCCTTGCTTCCTCTTCCTCTGTTATACTCACCTTGCAAAACCTCACTCTTTGATGGACTCAACCATATGCATGTTCCATGCCTGCATCTGAGTAGCTGAAGAAAAACCTCACAACTGGATAGATGGCTTTCACTGTATATTCATGGTCTCAAACCTGGTATGGGCTCTCAATGCTGTCTGGCTACCACTTTCTCACTCTCTGAAATGACTGTTTCATAGGTCCTCTTCTCACCTTGACCTTTCTCACTTTCCCATTTGTCTCAATAAGCCTCAGCTAATGACCTTTTCCCATATGTTAGTGAGAAATCAAAGCCATCAAATGAGAACTCCCTCATTTGACCATCACCAAATCTACACTCTACCCTGTCTGTATCTGTACCCATGATTTCTTTTTCCCTCCTATTAAAATGGAGGATCTTTCTTTTCTTCGATCAATGGCAGATCTATTCATTTATGCTCTGGTTCCATCCTGTCGCATCTTCTCAAGGATTTTGCTCACTCGGGCATTCACCCTCTTCCCTAAATCATCAATCTCTTTACCTCTGAAGAATCATATCAGCATGCTGATGGAAATCATTTATCCTTAAGAAAACAAACACAAACAGAAACCACTTTCCTCCACTCCACACTCCCCTTAAACTGCTTCATTGTCTTCCTCTTCATAGCAAAATTGCTCAAGAGGTTTCCACACATTATTTCCACTTCATTCCTACTTTCTTTTCAAACCACTATAATCCTGTTTCCACATCTATTACTCTACAGAGTCAATCCTGTTAAGGTAACCAATGATCTTAAGGTCATCTCTCAGTCCTCATCATATTCAACTTCTCACCACTGGCTTTAGACAAAGTTGACCACTCCCTCCTTCTTGGAATGCTCACCTACGTTGGCTTCTGTAACTATCTCCTGACTCTCCAACTACATTTCTGCTCAGTTTTTCTTACTCTCCTTTGTGGCTTCTCCTCCTCTACTTAATCATTAGATACTGCAGTTCTTCCCAACTCAGTCCCAGGCCTTCTCTTCTTTCTCTACTCTTTTTCCCAGGTGAACTCATCACTCCCTTGGCTTTAAATGTAATCTACATGCAGACAACTCCCAAATTTGCATTCTACCCACATCTCTTCTATGCGTTTCTAAACACCTATATTCCAGCTACCTATTCTCATATCTCCACTTTTATGTATCACAGGAATCTCAAACTTAACATGTCCAAAACTGAACTCTCGTTTTGTTTTTTTGTTTGTTTGTTTTTCCCCTTCAAGCCTAGGCCCCCTCAGGTTCCCTCATCTTAGTACATAGCACTATCATTTCTTCAATGACTCAAGCTAGAAAACCAGAGTTTTTCTTGAGTCCTGTTTCTCCTTTTCCCTCACCTACCACATTATCTCTCCCCTTCATTGCTGTACCAGCCTCCTTTCTGGTCTCTCTGTAGCCACTGCTGCCCCCTTCTAATTCTGGTCTCTTTAGATACTGCAAAAGTAGAAATCAGATCTAACACTCTTACTTCAAACCCTATAGACATTTCCCAAGTGAATAACATCCAAACTCTTTTTTTTCATGGCCTCTCTCTGCCACACCCCTCTTATGCTGCTCTTTCACTTGTCTAGAACAATCTGACCCCACTGGCCTCCTTTCAGTTTCTGAACACATCAAGTTTTTTGCCACCTCAGGGCCTTCTCACTTGGTATTGCTTTTTTCCTGGAAACCTCTTTCCCCATTCTTCATCTGACTGATCTTTCATCCTTTGGGGATCCACTTAAATATCACCTCCTCACAGAGGTCTTCCCTGAGAACTCTGATGTGGTTTTCCTTATTCCTGTAACCTACCTATTCATTTCTTTCATGAGACTCATCATGATCTGTAATGATATATTCATTTATGTGATTATTTGGCTGTAAACCCCACTAGAGTATTGATTATCTCTCTCTTGTTCAATAGTATATCTCCACCACCTAGTATGCTACTAGTACCTGGCACAAGTAAGAGAGTAGAGAAAGAAGGACGGAGTTAGGACGGAGTTGGGAAGAACTGCAGTATCTAATGATTAAGTAGAGGAGGAGAAGCCACAAGGGAGTGTAAGAAAAACTGAGCAGAAATGTAGTTGGAGAGTCAGGAGACAGTTACAGAAGCCAATGTAGGTGATCATTCCAAAAAGGAGGGAGTGGTCAACTTTGTCTAAAGCCAGTGGTGAGAAGTTGAATATGATGAAGACTGAGAGATGACCTTAAGATCATTGGTTACCTTAACAGGATTGACTCTGTAGAGTAATAGATGTGGAAGCAGGATTATATGTGCAATATTAATATTTTCTAAATGGCTCAGTGGTTGCACGGATAGGAGTAATTTTGAGACATACAAATTAGAATCCTCAGGCTATTCCATACAAGTCATTATCAAATGCCTACTGGATTCTATCTCAGTCTGTGAAAGACGGGTTTCTGGCTGGGGAGTCTGGTTGGTGAGAGAAAACCCCTCAACATCTCTGGCCAAAGATAAACGTTGGGAGAAAATGGAGCAAAAAGAAGAGTCCAAGGAGGGCTACAATCTAAGAAGAAATGGGAGCTAGAATGGCTCCTGTCCTTTTACAGATATCAGGGTGGGAAATCTAACAGATATTTCGTATCAGTGAAAATATGTTTCTTTAAAGGGCAAGCTACTTTTCTTTCAGAATGACCAGAGGCAGGGGGTGCGGTGAGGGTAAGGATAACTTCATAGTCCTTCCTACTAGTAGTCCTGAACGTCTCTGGGTAGACACAGGTGCTTTCCCTAGAGTTACCTTCTTCTTTCCCTCCAGGTCTTCATGGTCCTGCAACTTCCTCCTCAGCTGAACTTGGAGAGGCATCTTCTGGAAAACCTGCTGGCATCTGATTCATTTTCTGGTTGTCCAAACAGATGCTTTTACCCAGTGGCCTTGATAGAGACGCCTGTTTCCTGTTCTAGCAAGTCATAAACAGGTAGAGAGACCAAAGCCATTTGTCCTTCCACAAATACTTGGGAGTCTGGGGTCACCTCACAAAAGTCCAATCTCCATGACGCTTCTGAGAGGACACTGCAGAGGACCTGCTTGGCAGTTGTTCCCTCTCCTCCCAACTTCTCCCCTCAAGGGCTACAGAGCCAACAGACTCAGTCTCATTGTCTAACAGGCCCAGTCACACCCCTAAACCCTCCCTGCTAGGGTTGCCAGCCTGGTGACAGATGTGAGGTCTGTGCCAGATGTTAAGTTGATGCCATATGGCACTGTAGTTCATAAGGTCTGAAGCTGCTGCCACTGAGCTGTGGCAGAATTAGTGGGGAGATCCTTGCATTTTAGCCCCAATTCACCTGTCACTGGAAGAGGCAGTGAGGGGGAACTGTAGCAATGAAATATTCACAAGAGCTTGAAGGAGTTGTCATGGCACTCCAAATAGCCCTGGGCACCCCAGCTCCTACCCTCCACATACCACACCAAATATTTCTGAGGGAGGCAGAGACAGAGATTGAGTTAGAATAGAAGAGATGAGAATGGAGGAAAGGGGCCAGAGAGAGCCAAGAGGGAGGGAAGAGGAAAGGCCAGGCAGAGAAAACCAGACAGAAGCAGAGAAATGAGACAAGAGGAATGCCTTTGAGACAGTGAAAAAGAAAGGATGGGCTTGAAGAAGGCAAACCTGACAGAGAACTTGTGCCCACCAACTCTAGCTTTTAGAAGACCCACTCCAGTGATTCTACTGTTCTCTAAATGTCCTTGAGCTGCCCTCTCTCCTCAGGTTCCTGCTACTGGGAAAGGGCCACATGGTAACGAGAGCCTTCTGGTATCAAGCTCTTTGGGGAGGAATACTGCAATTATGCCATACCAACAGCATGATGGCACCCTCCCCATTTCACAGTTGGGGATGTGACGAGAAAGGGGCAACTGAAGCAGCCTGAAAAAGAGCCCCAGGCCCATTGCCCAGCCACCAGAGGCTATATTTTTCTTGTGAAAGAGGATGAGATCTAGAGGAGAAAACAAGAAGATGAGGGCATTCCAGATGGCAGGAGGGAATGGTCATGATGGGAAAAGTGGAGTTGGCAGGGAAGGGAGCTGCAGGCCTGAATTTCTCCCCTTGGTGAACACATCTCTCTGAGGCCAAGCTGGGCTGCAGAACTCAGGCACAGAATGCTAAGCCAGGAGAGAGTCCCTGGCCACCCAGCTCTCTCTCTTCTCTTGAATCCTAGCCACTAGTCTGCCAAGGGCTGAACTGTAAACAAGGCTTGGAGGCTGGATAGGGAGAGCAGGAGTGGGCAGGAGCTGTTGAGACTATCCCAACAAGTAGCTACTTCCAGCAACCAAAGACCCAGGGCTCAAACAGCGGCACTCTGGGGGGATGTTTGGCAGGCAGTGACTGCACAGGACTCTGGGCAAAGCCTCCTGAAGCCAAACGAGTGCTTATTTGGCTGGCTGACTGTGCCATTTCCCTCTTCTCTGTGAGGCTATCAGGCATGGATGGCCTGGACTACAAGCCTGGGATGCCCCCAACTCCTGACTTTGGTCAAACAGCTGGAGAATCTCAGAGTTGGCAGGGATCTTGAGCGTTATTTACTTCACTGTTGTCCACCCTTTATTGACATCCAGAAGTAGCAGGGGAAGGCTTTCTAGAGGACTGCAGCTGGGTACTACAGAAGGGGCCAGATTTGGGCAAGTAGAGAGGGAGAGCACTGAGAACAGGCCTAGAGACAGAAGGGGAGCATAAGGGCTGTGGCAGGAGGCATGAAAACAACAGCCTGAGTGGGGGGTGGGAGGGAGGGGCTGCTGAAGAGAGGTTAGCTGGGAAACAAGAAGCTGGAGCCAGCCCAAGGAGACAGTGAGTGAACGTTTTCTCATCTTCCTCTTCTCATGACTGGCTCTGCTAGGGCATAAGGTCCTCTTCCCAGTATCCACCTTGGTGAGCTTGTGAGGAGAAAGGCAGGCAAGTCTAGTCATAGCTGGACAGAGACAGAAACATCTATCCCGCTGTTTTGCCTAGATGCCCATTTCCCGCTCCTTGCCTGAGTTCATGCAAGTATTATCTGAAGCCTAGGCACCAAGCTGACCTCCTGTGAGGGTGCAAACAGGAGCAACCCTCAGCTTCTGCCCTGTGCACCATCTCCAAGCTGTCCATCCAAGAGTTGAGGCAGGGCAGAAATCAGGCTAAGAAGCAACTCAACAAAAGAGGTCCTGTGAGCAGAGGCCTGGTAAACTCATGTCACCCCATCTGGAGGTATTCAGAGATGCCAACTACACCCTGAGGACAGGAAGGAATTATAAGGTGTTTTCTAAAAAAAGATAAGATCCTATGGGATCAGGAAAGGGGGAGCAAGGTTGATGAACCCTCACCCTAGGAATAAAAGCCAAGGGCAAGAGCAGGTGCTGAGTTACTATCTCAGAGGACATGACTTAGTACCCAAACACTCATGGTGCTAGTCAGGACTCCCTGTCTGTTTCCTGAAAGTGAGTAGCATTAAAATTGTCAACTTCAAAGGGCCTGTGGCCTTGTGTTTAGATGAGGATAGGGGTGAGGGTGGTAAGAAGACTGAATCCTACTCTGCAACTAGGCTGGGGAGAGACAGGATTTAAAGGGATCTTGACAACCTACAGATTCCCTAGTCAGCAACACAGATTCAAAAATTAACCCCAGACTTAACTCACTAAGGTAAGAAAAGCAGATCCAGGGCTTTTAGAAAGAACCAAAAAGGGTAAGAAAAAATGATCCCCCTCCCCCCAATCCTTAGTTTCCCAGAACATTCTATTAACCAGAAAAGCCCTTCTCCAAACATTCAGGTTTTTGCATTACAGTAATTATATTTTTTTTTCGGTGATTAAAACCCACGGAGCTGGGACTCTTCCAGAATAATACAAGCTCTGTTCCCATCTTCCTTCTTGTAAGGGGAACAAACAGGATAGTCCCTTGTTGTGAGTCACAGCCTCATTCCATCAGCTTTTAGATTGCATTCATTCATATATGCAACCAAATTTAACTACGCATCTACTATGTACCAGACACAGTGCTGGATACTCAAGATATGAAGGTAAATAGGCCCAGTCTCTCCCTTCAGAGAGGTGCAGTCTGAGGTAGGGGCAAGTATGTAAATAGACAAATATAAAACCATGTGTCAACTGGCACCAAAAGAGGCAGCAGAGGATGCTATGGGAGCACAGGGGGAGGGCCTGTCTCCTGCCCCCCATGATTCCCAGAAGCAGTGTTGAAGGGAATAGAAGTCCAGCAGCTAGAAGGCAGAGAAGGACATTCCAGTAAAGGAATGTCAAATATGACAGCAAAAATAAAGAAGATTCCATAAAGAGGGAAATCTCTAGGTATTAAGCCACTGAAATTAAAAGAAGAAATCATAGAACACATTCAGGGATCATTTAAGGAAAACTTTCATTTCTGGTTGCAGGAGTGAGGACAGAGGACTTGAGTTAGCCACTGGCCCCTTTGTATGGCCGTGTGAGATAATGCAATGCACTTGGTGCACTACAGAGATAACCAGGGACACAGCTCAGCACTGGGCTTACCAGTCACACATCCTATGCACCACTCAAAAGTTACACATGGAAGGCCCCCCTCTCACATCACAGAAAGAGGCAGGAAGGGTAGACGACCAGCAGATGCACTGAGATCCAGCCATGGTAATGAAGACCAAACCAAGAAGCTCACATGCCGCAGGTTATGCCCACATTGAAGAGAATCCATGGAAGCAGCTCTGTGACAGGGTTAGGGCAAACAGTGGGAAGTTACAAACAACCCTCCTTCAGTATCAAATGTGAGCAGGAAGATCCCCTGGGGACATAGCCACATTCACAGGGGCCAACCTGAAGGAAGAAGGGGTGAAAATCAATAGGCACAACAATACTACTAATGTATCAGCTGCAGTTCCTGTTCCTGAAGTCCTGGCCAAGAAACAAGCCCCCTTCTCCTCCCTAGGAGGTGGAAAGATGGCTTTGCTCCGCATTGCAAGGCTCTACAAACTTTTTAGAAAGTAATTCCTAACAGGGATACTCACATAGAACCATAATGACAGGTTAACAACTAAACGCCAACAGACCAGACACTTGTCTAATTAATAAAACTTATAAAGCAGAACAACTTACTGATGTTACAGGCAGGGCATTTAGTACAACAACAAAACCCAAATCCATGCAGAATACTCCATGTTCTCTAGGAAGCCCTTTCTCTTAAAATCTGCACAAACCCTTCTTTAATGCAAATGGATGCCAAGGAAAGGAGAAAACATTGCAGAGCTCCAGGCTCCTGGAGCCCAACTGGGAAAGGCGATAGCTCAATCTCTGCCTCTTAAGCCAATCTGCCAAGGTTAGTTCCGACCTGGGCTTTACTAGATCTGGGCTACAATCCCAATTCTGGTAAGTTATTTAACCTTTTGGGTCTCAGTTCCCTCATCTATAAAATGGGACTCTCTATGTCACCTACTTCAAAGTACATAGAGATTAAATATGCAATGTTAAGTGCTCAATCAATAATGACTATTAGCAATTATTATTATCATTGTTCTATTTAGGCACCTACTAATAATAGGACCTGCTGTCTTAATATAGGCCACAGGGTTTGCCTTTCTCCGCAAAATGTAATGGGGATGATTTGAAAATTGGTTCAAATTTTTTTGGATCTTGGGCCAAGACTTTAGACTTACAAAATAAAGTAAGTTTTGCTGTGGGGAAAGCAAACTCTATTTGTCTACTTCATTAAAGCCAACTTCTTATCCTATTTCTAGTGGTTAATAGCGGGGATGCTGAAGTAAGACTGGGTAGAAATTCCAGCTCTGCTTCTCAGTAGCTGTGAGACCTTGGGCTTGTTCACCTCAATTTTTACGTCAATTTCTTCATCTGTAAAATGGAGATAATACCAGGATCTACCTCACAGGGTTGTTGTGAATATTAAATATGATAATAATGCATGTAAAGCAGGTAAAACTATGCCTGGCATACAGAAAGCACTGAGTGTATGCCAGATACTGTTCTTACTGTATACAAATTCTTATTATACTAGTAAACTCACCTTTGTGATCTCAGATGCCCCCATCGCTTGAATTTTACACAGCATAAGAAAAGAAAATGACAGGTATGCACCTGCATATTCCCACTTGCCAAGGTTTTCATTTTTCTTTTTCTTTTCTTTTTAAATAGGTAATGCACCACCTCATAGGGTAGGCTTGTTTCTCAGCCCAGGGAACGCTGACGCATGCATGTGAAGGCAGGCCAGCCAGGGTGCCACGGACCTAGAGAGGCTAAGGCACTGGGAGAAGGTACCTAGAAGGCCCCCTCCCCCTTTCAACACCGGGTTCCCTGGTGGGGATGAGGTGGGGGGTGGGGGGCCGTGCGGGAGCCGGCAGGGCCTGCTAGGGCTGGCTAGCCTAGCCAAGTTGGCGGTCACCTGTACTGCCCTCCAGGCTTCCAGCTCTCCTCGCTGCCCGCTCACCCCGCCATTTTCCTATGGGCATACAAAACCTCAGCCCTGCTCATCTTGCCTTCCAGTTTCCTCTCCAGAAGCACCACGTAGGGACGGCCAGAAGGGCTCTTTGGGGGATGGGGGGGGTAGGAAGACATTGTTTCCCCGGTTCCCCAGTCGCCAGCTTAGTCCATCCACAGCAGGCGCCAAGCAGGCGCGCACCAGGACAGAGGCCTGTGCCAGCGCTGCCCTGAGTCACTTTGAGAGGCCGGCAAGGACCTCGACACTCGGTTGCTGACCTCCTACCCCACAGATGCCAGCCTCACTTAGCCACTAGTCCAGCTTTCTGGCCCTTTCCCAGGTGAACCCAAACCCGACTCTGGTACTTACTGTCCCGGCCTGTCCAGGCCGCGTTCCCCTTGCGCTGCCCCTGGCTGTGCCCAGCGCCGACGGCAGCGGCAGCGGAGCCTGTAGGAAGAGAAAGATCACGCCTGCCTTAGAAACTTAGCCCCTGCTGTGACCAGAATCTTAAAGAAGGAGGCAACTGGCTCAGCCCAGTGCCTCGAACTAGAGAGGCAGCTGGTAAACAGGGCGTCTGCTGCCTCTGCAGGCCCGCAATCCACCGCGGAGGAGCTTCCCCCTCCTCCCTCTACTGGACGGCCCCCCGCGGAGGATCCCGCAGCGGAGGAGGGAGGGCTCCAAGGACACAGACTGGCGGATAATCCAGCTACTGGGCATTGTGCTTTACATCCATTTTCTCATCCCAGCATCCTCCCCATTGTACAGAAAACAAAACCAAGGCTCAGGGGAGCAAAGCAAAGAGCCCCAGATACATGAGCCAGTAATAAGAGATAGAGCCAAGATTTGAAACCAGAGGGATCTCAAATTGGCCACTGCCTGTCACTTTTGTGCTACCGCAAAAATACATTGGAATACCCATGTATCCACCTCCTGTTTTCCCATTTTTCTGGCAGGACCAGACACAAGTGGCAACCCCTTGTCAGTGAGGCTGAGATCTGTGGGGTGGAGGTGGAGGTGGGTCCATGGGATGCATGTGCCAAGCCTTTCAAGAGACACAAAGTGTAATAGGAGGTAGTCTGGGTCCAGGTGCCTTCCAGGAGACAGGCACTGAGCCTGTGAGATCTGGGTTATGGTAGAAGGGTCAAAAGTGGGGTGCAGAGGTTCCTTCCAGGTACTTGAGTGAGGGCCCTCATCACCCTCTTTAAAGGATGAGTGGAAGGCAGCTTTGTTGGGAAATTAAGTCCTGTGGCTTCTCTGTGGGAGCTATCTCAACCTCCCTGCCTTGACAATGATATCTGTGAAATGGGTAAGCTCTTTTTTTCTTTTCTGGTCAAAATGATGAAATAATGGAATATTCCTGCCTTTTTCTTCTGGTCATAAATAAAAGAGCAGTTTTAGGACTCGTATTCTTCCTGCCTTGCCCCCGCTTATCCATTTATTTATTCATTTAGTAAATATTTATTAACATCTACTAATGCTAGGCATAGTGCTAGGTGCTGGGCACCACCGTGGTTCTGTGTGGGAGTCTACATGTGAGGTGGAAAGCACACAGGGCTGGAAATTAGGAAACACATATTAAGTTCTAATTCTTTGACTAAATAGCTAAGTGATCCTGGATGAGTCATGTCTCCTTTTGGGACCTCAGTTTTCTTGTAGGTCAAACAGGGCTAATAACACCTTCCTGTCCTACTTCATGGGGGTGTTTTTGAGGCTCAATGGAAATAATGGATGAGGAGGCGCTTTGAAAAGTATAAAGCCACTAGACAAATGGCAGGGATTAACCTGTTTCCAAGGTGGGAAGGGGCTACTGGGAAGTAAAGCTTAAAAGAAATCCTGTACTCTCCTAAATTCATTGCACTGAATTCCATCTTCCTCGAATCACTGATCCTGCACCTGGGCAAGAGTCTCTGCTCTATGAAATATCGTCCTCTCTCAACAGTGCCCATGACACCTAAATTAGGACGGCCTGGCCTTAAGCCAGGGAGATTGTTTGGGGGACTTGAGTGGAACCAGTGGGGCACTGGCTCTGGGTCTCTAATTCCTGGGAACACCACCATTATCCTCCCACCTGAGCCCACCTAACTCCATGACTGCATGTGTCTGGGTAGAAACCACCTGAGGCTCCCAGAGATACCCCTTCAGGAAGCACAAAACTCATCATATCAGGTAGTAGAAGGTGGCCTTGAAGGTGGATGCTCTATTTTTTTGGAAGCTAGGGGTTCTGGGTTGGGCCCAGCTAGCTGAGATCTACAACAAAACTAGTAGAGCCTCTGGAAAGGTCTCTAGCTTGCTCTGATCCTTTCTGCAAGCCACCCGAAACTGATCTATAACCTTAAGTTACAGTATCATTCTTGCTATGCAAATGCAGCTTCAAGACAAATCCCCAAATTACCAGAACTCTTCCCTACCCTTTCCTACCCACTAGCCTCCTTCCTTTCTTTTCCCCTCCCCATCAGATCATAACCCTGAAGTCCCTTTGATATAAAAAATGCTACAGCTCATGCAAAACAGGGAGGGCTCAGGAGACTGGGCACCATGGCCAGCCAAGCCCAAAGCTGCACTGCACAGCTCTGGAATTGTACTAAAATGGTAGTCAGAGGCAGCGACAGAAAGAAGTCCAGCTGTGGGCCAGGGCACCTTCAGCCAGCAGGTCCCTGGAGGAAGTGCAGAACAGACAGACTCCACGCCCAGCCTCCCTTGGCAATGTCAGAGACCATTCATCTTGCAGCCGGGGCTCCTCTCGATGTCTTCATAGATTCCCTTGTTGCATCCATCTCGCGCAGACTGCTTCTTTTAATAAAGTGCCCCTGCGGCCACTCCAGACAGCCTGATGTTATCCTTCACTCTCCTGCCCTTTCTTCCCAGTGTGGGCCACACAGCAGTGATTGAGGCCTCACAGGTTATAGTACAGTCTCCTGAGGAAATGCTTCCTATGCACGCTCCAGCCATGGCATAATGAAAGCATTGGGTGTGGGTGTATTAAATGCCCCTTCCTTGTCCCATCAGGGCCCTGGATTCAGAGTCTCACCCTGAATTCCAATGCTCACCTTATCCTGCATCTTCTTCCCTGGGCCAGCTGCTGCTGGTGTCCCTCAGCTATATAACTCGAGTCCAATTTGCAAAGCTTTTCTCTCAGTGATTGTCAAGAAATTCCCCATCTTTATCCCCTTGAAAGACCAGATAGCTTCAAGCTCCAAAGGAATGAATCACTGATGGTGAAATTTCAGGCACAATGACAGGCAATTGAGGAAACATATTTGATCATATCATGTTTACCTATGTGTAAGGCTGGCCCTGGGAATATTCTGGCATTTTCCCTTGGCTATAATGAAGACTTGGAATAATAGCAAAGAAAGTAATCGACAATACATCAGGCTGGGAGTAGGGACCTGGTGGCTGAAGGTGCCCAGGCCTACAGCTGGGCTTCTTTATGTCACTTTCCTGCTTTTCGCAGTCCTGGCACTAATTATATGTAAGGCCTATACTTTCCCTTTCTAGGCCTTGGTTACCCATATGTCAATAGAGAACACTGGATTAGCTGATTCCCGGGTCCTTTCCTGTTCTAATAGGGTCATATTCTATAAGACACTGAAATAGGTTGATGTTTCCTCCAGAATGGACCTTCATTCCAGGACACTGGGCATGGCACTATGTAAGCACGGGAGTTAGAAGGGTATGAAAGTTTGGCACTATGGGCATGAGCCTGGTGCTGCTATTCAACAATTGTAGTCAGTGCCTGACCCACCTTTGCTAGAGAACAACTGGGAGAGTTGGTCATTGTCCCTCATCCCATCTTGCAGGCAGGACTCCTCAGGTCCCCGGCGGTTAACTCTCTACTTGCAAATTCCCTGTCCCCTCCAGGACTGATTCCATCTGTCCCAGGATCAGGCCTGACATTCCACCAGTGAACACCTGTGCCACCATCATACTTATTCAGATCTGACATTCCTGACTTGGTTATCAGTAAACAGCTGCTAACCCAAGACCCCCGGAGTGTCCTCCAACTGTCCCCAGTGCCTTCCAATCCAGCAACCAAAGGGTTAATGCCTGGCCCTGCAGAGGCTCTCCAGGACACTGCTCTAGTTCTAAGGCCATTTCTTCCCAGGCTATTTCTCCCTGAAGATTTGACTAGGATTTTCTGAATTGATCTATGCCCCATGCTCTGCCTCGGAGCCAGGTGGGCCCTGATTATTTCATACAAGGAAGGAAAAGAAGGCAGCAGGGGATGGGGACTGGCTCTGTAGTTAGCAGCAGCTTCCCTGTGACCCTTTGCCCTGCAGTCCAGATCCAGTTGACAGAGGATGGCACCACTCTTATCTGGCCAGGGCACTGATTCTGTACCCCCCCAACTGGTTTTCTCTACCAAGGGCTGTCAGGTGCTTAGCCCGGCTCCCCAGGATCATGGAGGATACTTACCACCATTTTCTTTCTCTCCTTCATGGCGGACCCCTTCCCATCTTCTCTTAGCCAAAGCAATCCTCCCTAGCATTGAAAACCCCCCTAATTTGGTCCCTGTTTTCCTCTCTGCTATTCTACTTCCTTTTTCCTGCCAAGGCCTAACTGCTCCAATGGGTGCTTTGCCCCTGCGGTGTGAATGTTCTGTTCTCGCTGGGCCCTGTATTAATTTGCTCTCATTTGTGAGCTGCTTTGTTAACATGCATGGCCTTTTCTTGATGTGTAGTGCTCCCTGCTGCCTCTGTTACCTCCCCACCCACACCTTCCTTAACCTTGTAATAACGGGCCCTCCCCTGTGGAGAGGGGGTTGGGCTTTTTCAAAGCCCTTTCTTCTACAGGCTTTAGTAGTTCAGTGCATCCTCATAACTGCCATTAAAAAAGGCAGGTGTGATTACTGACTGCTGTGGGATGGGTGAGAAAACCAGGGCTCAGGGAAGTGAAAAGGTCCATTTGTGCGGATAGATACTGTGTGATGGCCGAGCAGGCCTAGAACGACAGGTCTTTCCCATAGTACCCACATGCTCATGGCACTCCTCTTTGGCACCACCCTTTAAGGCCCCAATCAAGTCCTGAGAAAAATGCATGAATGCACACATACCCATATGAAATTTTGTTTATAACTCTGAGGGTCAAGTCCCTGCACTGGTATTTTTTAAAAGTTGCTCAGGTGATTCTAATGTGCAGCCAGGAGTGAGAACCACTGCTTGAAAGGAAGAGGTAAAAATAATAGATGAAAGCATAAAAGCTTTAGCAGCTGAGAACTTTCTTAAAAGTCTTGGGCATCTCCCATAGGAATTGAAGGTAGAGGAGGATGTGAACTCTGCCTCAGTTTCCTCCTTTTTGCCTGAAGGAAATCATTCTGAAGACCTCCTCAGCCCATCCCAGCCCCAGACTGTCTTTGTAAATCAGTCAGCACTGGGTTTGCTGTGTGAAAGGAGTATAAAGAAAGAAATGGCCCTAGCTGGTTTGGCTCAGTGGACAGAGCATCAGATTGTGGACTGAAGGGTCCCTGGTTTGATTGAGATCAAGAGCACATGCCCGGGGTTGCGGGCTGGATCCCCAGTAGGGGGCGTGCAGGAGGCAGCCAATCAATGATTCTCTCTCATCATTGATGTTTCTATCTCTCTCTCTTCCTCTCTGAAATCAATAAAAATATATAGGAAGGGAGGGAGGGAGGAACTGCACTCTCCATATATACATGCTGGCCAATTGCTTTGTGCTGTTTTCAGTATCTTCTCCTGGCAACGGTGGAGCTAAATTTCCCTGAATAAGGCATGAAATAAGGCACGGGGTCTCTCTGGAGGTGAAGGATAGAGACTTTCATGCCAGTCACCTAGAAAGAGATGCTCCTCGGGTAAGAGACTGGAACATAATGATCATCTTAATAGCTATCATGTGTTAATCACTTACTGTGTGACAGGCATTTCACTTCTGTGACCTCATTAATCCTCATACCCTCTGAAGTAGGTATTAATAGTATCCCCATTTTATATACAGTATTAGGAAACTGAGGCTCAAGAGATGAAGTTATTTATGCAAAGGTCTCTGAGCTAACAAGTCAATGTATCTTATTTGGCTTGCAGAGTGTTTTCAATTAAAAAAATTCATTGCTAACATTTAAAAATCCTTTGATTTCATGTGAGAATCAGGATTTCTGGCTTCTCTTAAAAAATCCTAGCTGGCAACCCTGAATGTGATTTCATGTAGGGCAAGGCAAAAGTCCAAGACACTGTATCCCCAGTGTCTGAGACAAGAATAGGTACTCTGTCAATGATGGTTGAATGAACTGGGAGAAGGGGTTGTGGGGAAGAGAAAGGTTTAAGAGGACATTCTAACAGCTACATTTTCTGGGGCTCCTGGCTACCAGCAGACCTCCCAAGTCTGCTTCTGTGTGGCCCCCAAGTTCTTCAAACTAACATCACAAATTACCTCTTCCTCTCCTAGGCTTATTATAAGGCTCACCTATAATATAGCTGGGTGTGACTATCTTTGGACCCTTTCAGTATGCCCTTGTGCCTTTGAACAACCCTTCACTGTGATAGATCCATGAACTTCCATCCCTCAGGCTGTTCTGGGGACCCCCAAAGCATTGACCATTCCCTGAGGGATCCCTACTGAGCATCAAAACTGAGATGTTTTGTGTCCCCATTTCCTTTAGGCCCTGCTATCTCACTAGGTCTTTCTTCCCAGGCAATATACTTGAATCTCCTATGCCTCCATCCAAAGTGTATCTCCAGCACTGGGAGGCTAGCTGTGGAGCTATTTCTGTGTGAGTGGGGTTCCAGTGCCCCTTCAGTCACACCCCATAGCTTGTTCCCTAACTCAGGAGGGGATTTTTCTCACTTTGTTATAAGTACTTGTCTTTTATGAAAGAGTAGGCTAACTCAGCTAGGGTGAAATTTATATAATTGCCACCCTCCATTAACAATAATGCGAGGTAATTATGGAAGCCCCCCAGCCCTGCTCAGCAGTATTCTTCGTCTTACTCCCACCAGTGTGGGCCATGTCACCATCTCTTACCCTAATGCAACTTCCCTGTCCTGTTTCCCAAGTATGTCAAACTTGCGACAAGCTTGCTGTAGACAACTTGAGTTCTTTTGCCAGGAGCAACCTGCCTGAATGCAAAAACAACTTGAGAGCCATTAATGGGAAAGAGCATCTTTCAGAAAATCCACATGATTCTAAAGCATTAACGGAGCCTTTTGCGATCTTACCTCAGGAGGAGCTAGTCTCATAAGCTGGCACTGGACCAAGGACTGCTAGGCACAGCAGCCCTCCAACACTGAGAACACATGCCCTGGGACCCAGGATGTGCCAGAAGAGCCAGGTGAGATCTAAGGAGCAGTAAGAATACCCAGGATGTGAACTCCCATAGAGTGCCAATCCCAATGCCATATGGGTGTGTGCGCGCGCACACAAACACACACACACACACACAGATACAGAAACACAGGCGGGGCCACATGTTGGCACAAAAACACCACCCACACTCTTGCTATAAGACCCACATGTGATTTGCCAACAAATTGCAAATTAACCTCCTAGTGAACAGATTAATGGTATTCATGGTAATTTACACTCCAAGTTTCATAGCAACAGACTTTGAGCATTCTGGTTGCATAAGAATTCAAGGATTTTCAAGTTCCTGGAGACATTGTAGTAATTAACCTGATAAGCCTATGCAAATAAGCCCCAATATGACACTGTCATTTCTGAATCCAATATCCAGGGTATTTGCCCAGAAGGTTGCCCGCCACTGCTCCAGCTCCTTGGCTTGAGATGCTAAGCTGACAGATGCCAGTCTGCATTTGTCTATGCAAATGAGGCCCCAGAGCAGAACTCCCCATCAGATCCAGAAAGGGACTTGACAGTTACAAATTGTCCACTTACATGTTGACCAGAATGGAGTCAAGGCTTCCAAGACAAGTGGGGAGAGGGCCTCAACCAATTTGCCCAGGACTGACAAAGCTATCTGTTTAAGAGCCTTGGTTTCAGGACAAAAATTCCTGACTTGCACAAGAGTTTGAGCTTTCCACCTGAAGGTCAGGAAGAAGCCTCCTTGTAGCATGTTGCCAAGTACCACTAGAGTTTTTGTCTTTCCAGAAAGATCAGCTTCCTAAAATAAAATCGAGAGCTGGGGTTCCCTGTTTCTTCCCTGGGTAGGTTAAGTTTAATTGGCTCTATTTCTAATTTGCAACAACAACAACAACAAAATTACAGAATGTACTCAATTCCCTCATCAAATCAATCGGCCTATGGGCACAGCTTGTGTGCTTTTTCCATGGGTGGACAGGTTTCTGGGCAATAATGTTTATCCTTGGGGGTGGCCACTCCTCTCCACCTCACCCTTACTTGGTGCTCCATCATTGACCTCCTTATTGTTTGATCTCTTGAACTGCCAGGGCTCACTGAATCCCCTGGTTAATCTGCCTTGTGCTTCCTGCTTTGCAGGGGACAATAATGAAGTGCCAGGGAGGAGAGTATCATTGCCCACTGGCCCCACCCACTGCTGCTCCCAGCTTGGCTCTCCCTAATGTCTCAGCTGGTTGCTCTTGGTACTGCAGACCCAACCTACTATTAATGGGCTACCATCAGGAACTCAGAATTCTCCAGAATGCAAGGCCAAACAGGGTGTTGATAGTGTTACCTCTTGAAGAACTAACACTTGGAAGTGATTAAAAACTTGAAACTTATACCAGAGTCATTGGTAATAACTGTCTTTGTCTTCCTGGGCAACCTTTAGCTAAGTCGGGATTTGAGAAGCATTGGAAGGCCTCCTGTGCAGCTGCTGGCTTTCTCTCTGAATGCGTGAATTGAGCCATTCCAAGATGGTGCCTGTGGTCACTCTCTCTCTTGTCTACCTTCTCCTTCTCACTGCACCAATTACCCTACTCACCTAGCTGCCAACTCCTCTTCTTTGATTGCCAACAACATTTAGTGTCCACCATACTGGTCCCCACAACTGTGGGCCCAGAACCCTAGGGACTGCAGCATTATTGCAAGAGGGATGCACATGCATACATTTTGAAGCATTGCCTGTGGATAATATACAATAATGGGTTATTGTGGGTTATCCACACCATATCATCACCATCATTATCAATAATGCAAGATGATAATGAGAATGATAAGGAGGAGGAAGAGGAGGAGTAGAACAGCTTCTCTGTGAGGTGCATTTACTATATACAGGGCAGCTTACATGAACTTGGCATTTAATATCTCATTGACTGTAACATCCCTGTGAGCTTGGTACTATTAAGAGCCACATTTTGCAGACGAAGACACTGAGGCAGAGGCTTAGCAACTTCCTCAAGATCACATAGGTAATATGTGTCAATGTCAGAAATCAAACGCTAACTGACGCATGCCAGAGAGTAGGCATGTAAGCACTATTCTAAAACATCTATGTATGTACCATTATTTACCAAATGTTAGGCAGATGCCATAATTATTAACAAAATTCATGTGTAAAACATCATACATTCACAATAGTTTGTGGTCATCATGTGTTTCTCAAGCAACAGATACTAAGAGTAAAATTGTTGTCAACAGGTGTCCAGAATATGGGTCCTTGGCTTTATCCAGATTGGAAACTCTGGGCATAGAGTACGCCCCCTTCACATCCTCTCACTAATGAAGTCACTCATTCTCTTATCTCCTCATCTTCTGTTTTAGCTCAGAAGACCTGTATGTCTCTTTAGATAGGACTGGGGTAGGGGACCGTGTATAAAGCTATTTGCATATTCAATCATTCCTTAAACAAATATTTGTTGAGCTACCACACTGGGGATATTGCAGTGAACAAAAGAGAGAAAATTTTCTGTCCGGAGGGAGTTTGCATTCTAGTGATAAACAAATAAACTGGTAAAATTATATGCTATTTTAGAGAATGGTAAGTGCTTTAGAGAAAAATGAATCAAGGAATTGGGGATGATGGTTGCAATTTTAAATAGGGTGGTCAGGGAAGGCATCTGTGAAAAGGTGTCACTGAGCAAAGACCTGAAGGAAAGGAGAGACTGAGCCTCATAGCTATCTGGGAAGAGCCTCTCAGGCACAAGGAATAGCATGTGCGAAGGCCCAGGGAGGTCAGTGTTGGAACAGTTTGAGAATGTTTATGAATAGTTGTGTGTATAGAGGTGGATTCAGGAATGGGCTCTGTCATTAGATCTCCAACTGGCCTATGAGGGCTACCTTAACCTCGCAGGTTTGCAGGACTAATTCTAGGCAAAATTGTAAGGCAAACATATATGTCTGCCACTTTTCAACCTCCTCACCCTTCCTTTTGCCTCCTTAGGAACCCATTTGCCCCATTCCCTAATTTAGGGCTTCTCCAGTGCTCTCTGCCAGCACGGCCGATTCCTCAGCCTAAAGAATAAAGAGCACAATTTGGGAATCCCACGCATCTGGGCTTACCTCCTGGTTCTGCCTTTCTTTGGGTACGTCTTTGAGCCTCAATTTCCTTAATTTTAAAATGGAGATAATCAGGTATTGGGGCAATTAAATGAGATAATGCATGTAAATATAGTAAAAACACTCAAGAAATGGTAGCTGATATCATTCATTCATACCTATTGTAAACTATAGAGAACAATCAGTGTGCCTTGGGTCCCCTGAAAGGCAAAGATTTCTTGCAAGGAAAGTTCTTGAATATATCAATTGTGGGTTGTCAGTAGATAGAAAATGGGTACCTCTTCCAGGTGTGTTTGCATTAGCTATAAAGTGATGGTCTCTGAACAGTAGCATTGCCAGCTTCATTAAGTGGGTGGGAAATTTAACTGAAGCCTTGGATCTTCTGATCCAGTGTGAGGAGGTGTTTTCATGGTCTCCTTCTCTCTTTACTCTGCTCCCATGGGAATGTTGGAGAAGTCAAAATCACCTTTCCAAACCCAGAGAGGGCAACTTCTAGGTTGAGGGGCCTAATGGCATATATCTTTTTCACTTTCACACAGCTCTAATTATCACCCTGCTGCTCATGTCACCCTCTCTTTCTGCACTCTGAGCAGACAACCTTGGCCAGCCTTTGAAAGTGGCCACTGAGAAGGTGTTTGTTGACAACCTCCAAGAAACCTTGCTGAGAGCTTCAGCCATGTACTAACCAGAGCTTGGGCATGTCAGCACCTTACCATACAGAATAGTTGCACCCCTGACAAGTTTCTTGAAAATCAAATTTTCACTTATCAAAGCCTATTTTCCATTTAACTTTTAACATAAAACTGGAGATATGTTTCTCTGAGGAGAAAAAATGGAGCCCTGAGATGTAATAAAAATCATGTTTATGAATGCAATGCAGTAATGCACTTGAAAATCACAAATATGAATGAAAAAAATGAGAATTTTCTTATAAAATATTAACAATGCCCCCAAATGAGCCTCAAGATCTGAATACAAAATAGGTAGTGTTATTTTGATGTTTGGCACAATAGCTTAAAGGCCCAAAAGAAAAAGAACTCCTTAACAGAACAGAACACACTGGACTGAAAAGTTCCCAAGCTTCTATAAAATTGCCTTTCTAATGTTCTACAGTAGGAGGTCATGCAACATTCTTTTTAGGCTCGAATCCTGAGCTCTAATCCTCTGGAGAAGCTTCTGGATTTAAGAAACAAACAGGTTGATCTGAGCCAGAGAACAGATGAAGAAGCACAGCTTAAAAATGCCCCAGGAAATAAGTTAATTGGGGATGGGGGGATGGGAAGACATTCAGGTAAAACTTGAAACTTCTGAATAGTGAGGCTTTGGGTAACATATAATGCATCAACCCCAAGTTTCTAAATGTTGCTTTGACTAATGCTTTTCTATGGAGTTTCTGGACAATGAGAAATTCCTATGAAGGGCTTTACAGTCTTAGTATAGTCATCCCTCAGTATCTCCTGGGAGACTGGGTCTACGACCCCTTGCAGATACCAAAATCAGAAGATGCTCAAGTCTGTAGCCTATATGCAAATACTGAAAAATTGTGTAGTAATCACAAATAGGCTTCAGCAGTTGGGCCTACACATCACTTCATTCACATAGATTCAGCATAGCGCTTGGCACATAGCAAATTCAAGCTTGGCTTTTTGAACCTTTGGGGGATTTTAAAAATATTTTCAATCCACAGTTGGTTGAATCCACAGATGCAAAACCTGCAGATTTTGAGGGTTGACTGTATTTCCCCAAAGTATGTTGCAGGGAACACTAATCCTAGAAAAGGCTCCATAGAGGGGTTCCATGGACAAAAAAGTTTTAGAAATGCCAAGTAGTCTACATCAGTGCTTCTCAAAATTTAATGTGAATACAAATTAACTGAGGAAGTTGTTACAAATGCCAATTCTGACTCAGAAAGTCTGGAGTGGAGGCTTGAGATTTTGCATTTCCAGCAAGCTCTCAGGTGATGCCTAGGCCTAGGCTGCCAACCTCAGACCACACTTTGGGTGGCAAGGCTCTAAATGTGCTCTTGAAGATTCATGATTCTCATTAGTATGGTAAGGGCTCTATGAAGCCCTCTAGTAAAGTTTAGCTTATCTAACTTAGCGTTTGTCAAATTCAATTGTACCCAGAAACCGTTTTCTCCCTTATGGTACCTATTAAACTCTCACATTCAGGGTACTGTGGAAACTAATTTGGGAAGTGATGCTCAAGCTGATACTACCCTACCTGGAGTAACTCTGCATCATCTGAGAAGTACACATTTTGGGTCATGGCCACAGACCTCATCTAGGGCTAGTTAATAGCCCTGTAGAGACAAAGGTATGCCAGGGCTGTGACCTGCCATTGGTTTTCAAAGACTCCAAGCTCAATAACAGCAAAATAACATAAAACTCTATTTACCAACCTGACTTACTCACCACTTTCCAAAGTGCTGTAGAACCTTAATGTGACTTGAGCTAAAATGAAAGCAGGGAAAAATGAAGAGGTCTGGAGCAGAGAGGAGCAGGCATTTTTGAAAGAGGAATGAAATGAGATGATGAGCTAATGACACTGAAAGTAGACAGGAGGTAAAGGACTCAGGTTAGTTGGGGAAAGGAGAAAGGAGGCATCAGTAAGAGATGGTAATGGGCATGGAAGTGCAATGAAGAGAGAAAAATACTCTATAAAATCTGGTCCCAAATAATGAGCAGGAAGAAAACACAAAGAAAATATTCATCTTGTTTATTTGGTCTCTGTCTATATAGGTCTCAGCTATCTAGTTCCCCAAACTTTTGCTGTACAAATTGTTTGGCTGGGAGGCCCTCTCTGAGCAGATTTTTCATTCTCATGGCATTGGCTGCCAAATGGAAAGGGTCTGGGTTGTCAGTTATTGTAGGAGGGCATCTGCTCACACCTATGGTGGCCTGTCACTCCAGCCCTTATCCCAGTGAGCAGATGGGTCCAGGAGAGCTCTCCAATTATCAGAAGCCAGTAACAGGCAGTGCGCCCCAAACTGGAAAAAAGTGAGAGATGGGAACCTCTGATGTGGGAGGCAGTGCAGCACAGGTGTTCAGGTTCTGGAGTCAGACAGAGGCTACACCCCAGCACTGCTACTCACTAGCTGTGAGGTCATGGGGTAAATTAGCCTGTATAAACCTGTTTTCCCCTCTCTAAAATAGGGTTAAGAATAGGATCTATTTTATAGCACATGGTGAAGAATGATTAGGGAGATCTTGGTAAGGTGGTTAGGATAGTGCCTAAAACATAATAGGATTTCAATAACTATTAACTGTATTAGTATTACAGTCATCCTCCCTTATCTGAGGGGTATATATTCCAAAACCTCTAGTGGATTCCTAACCCTAACCCTAACCCTATATATACAATATATACTGAACTCTATATATACAATGTCTTTCCTGCATATCTTTTCATTTAAAGAAAGCTCTTTTGTGACTATGGCATATCTGAGTTGCCAGCATCACTACTCCTGCTTTTGGGGTGTTTATTAAGCAAAATAAGGGTTATTTGAACATAAATACTGTGGTACCAGGACAAGTGATTTGATAACCGAGATGGCTACTAAGTGACTAATGGGCAGGTAGCATATACTGGACAAAGAGATGATTCATATCTCAAGTGGGACGGATCAGGATGGCACAAGATTTTATCATGCTACTCAGAACAGCACACAATTTAAAACTTATGAATTATTTATATCTGGAATTTTCCATTTAATATTTTCAAACTTTGGTTGACCGCAGGTAACTGAAACCATGGAAAATGAAACTGTGGATGAGGAGATATTTCTGTAGTCTTTTATATAATTATTATAAACATTTTAGTGCAGTTGCTTGGCACAAAAAAAGTGCTTGACAAATGATCACTGGTATGACAGGATGACAATGACCATGACCATAACCATGACAACAGTGATGATATTGTTATTGATGATGGAGCATGCTTTCTGTAGGCTATGCCTTGGCAGTTGGCATCAGAGGGTGGTGAGCTTGGAAAGGCTCTGGGGTCAGATAGTCCTGGGTTTGAATCCTGACACTGCTACCAAATAATTGGTAAGCAGTTTTCCTAGTTGTAAAATGTAGACAATAATTCTACTTCTCTCACCGTTGTGAGGATGGAATGAGATGATGCATGTGAAGATGGAAGCCTAGTGCCTGGCGCATTGTAAGCACTGATAGCTGTTAGCCAATTAGCTATTGATCCACAGTTTGAGAACTTGACAGAGCTCTGGGAAGCAAAGTTTCAGGAGTTAAGGTGCCTCCAGAGTCCTTTCTGAAAACCACAGTCCATAAAAGGCTTGCACACATACCATGTGTCTTTTCACACATTACTATTTCATACACACATTAGGGAAATAAAGTGTTCAGGACCATATACAGAAACCCACCTGTTTGTGGAGAATTTCCAGTGCACAGAATTTTCTGACTTAGAGCTTAAAGTGTTTTTTTTTTTTTAATTAGTGTCTTTTAGTTCAAGAAGAGGAGTTCAAAAGAGATATTACTAAAGTCCACTAGACCCATGGTCAGCAAACCGCGGCTTCGGTTTGCCGAGCCGCAGTTTGCCCACCACTGCATAAGTACGAGGCATACAGGTTTGGGTCATTATCAACTCCAAAGTACCTCACCCAGTAGTTGGCATATGATGGTGCCCAATAAATAGTCACTGAATAAAACATTACATTGTCAACTCAAAGTAGTTTGGTAGCAGCAGTATCTATATATATATTTTAGGTCATGAATCAAAGACGCTTTTCTCTGCATTTAGGAAAGTCCTATCAGTCTGCAAATGGGCCAAATTTGAATATCAGCCATAAGGGCTAGACACCCACAAGTACACAAAGACTTCTCAAGTGGATACACAGACAGTCATTCTCCAAATGCTTTGCCAACTTTGGGCCTCCCCTGCAAGATGTGGGCCCTGCGTCTTTGGATAGAAATAGCAGAGTGTGCGTCTGTGATGGTTCTCAGAGCCAGTGGAGATATAACGATAAGGCTATCCAGGGTCCTTATCAAAACTATGTGGATCTGGGGTGAAATTTCAATTATCTCACCAGCTGGCACCAGAATCCTTCTTCTTTTTTAAAAAAATATATATTTTATTGATTTTTTACAGAGAGGAAGGGAGAGGGATAGAGAGTTAGAAACATCAATGAGAGAGAAACATCGATCAGCTGCTTCCTGCAAACCCCCTACTGGGGATGTGCCCGCAACCAAGGTACATGCCCTTGACTGGAATCGAACCTGGGACCCTTCAGTCCACAGGCCGACGCTCTATCCACTGAGCCAAACCAGTTAGGGCCAGAATCCTTCTTAAGGAAAGAACTGGGACTGCCTTTAGGAAAAGAATTTGATAAGATGCTTGCCTTGACAGCATGGGTAGGCAGGACCAAGACAACAAGAGCTTAACACTGGGTGTTGAAAATGAACAGAACTTTTGGGCTGTGGGGAGCTAAGGGGAGAGGAGTAGATAGAAGAGACAGAGGGAAACTGGGGAAATGACCAAGGGCTCCTTAAGTCCAGGACTCATAACTTTACATGTTATGTTGTTTGTGCCTATTAGAATCGCCTAAGGGAGCTTTTAAAAACCCAAGATGCCCTTGGGGCCTCTCCTCAGATAATGTAATTATTCTGGGGTGGGGCCTGGCATCAATCCTTCTAAAAGCTCCCCAAGTGATTCTCAAGGAGCAGCTAAGGTTTAGAACCACTGATCTAGATGGAACCCTCTCAGAAGGAAGTGCTTGCAGCCAGCGGTGGGGGACAGAAGAGAGGCCTTCTCTGTGAATGCGGACATCTAGAAGGACACGGATTTGGGAGGAATCTTATGTCGATCTGCAAGGCAAGGGAGACCATGTGGACACCTGGATTATAGGGATCTAACTGATGCCAGTTGTCTGATTCCCCCCTCGGCTGTCTAGTTCTTCCTTCTTGCTTGAGCAGTTATGCCTCCCAATTTATCTAACCTATTATGTTTCACCCTGTAGCAAATATATCCTCTCTCCCCTTCCCATCGATCATTATTTGCCCTGGAACCCATTACTTTGTGAACCTGTTTTTGACAGGTAAAAGCCAATGAAATCTGATATATGAAAACTTTTCTCAGACAAAATGAAAATGTACATTTTAATAAGGGTGTTCAGAGGACAAGGCCTTGACCTACAGCGATTATGACAAAGCACAGAGAACATGTTTGGTGGTGGAAGGGACCTGTAAAGGTTCTCAAAGCATACCATGTGAGCAGATGGCTACCCTTGAAGCTGGTTACTGGAGCTCCACATCTGAGAAATATCTGAGACAGTTTGGCCCATTCTTCAGGGTAACTGGAGATGGTGCCCAGGAAAGATCACAGCATACCCCAGCCTCATGGGGCTCTTCTCACACCCAGCCTCCAGTGTCTTGGTTTCCACTCCTCCACAGCCCTTCAAACTCTTTACCCCTCCAGCATTTTATGCAGCTCTGAATAAAATAAGCTTCACAGGACAAGCTACTCTGTTAAAAGCTCACTCCATCACGAACAGGCAGGAGTCAGCATTTTAATGGCAGTGTAGCCGCAGCCAGAGAAGGCAAAGGCAGAGAATGGCAGACTGCAGGTGCCAATTCCCTGGTTTTTATAGGCCCAGGCCTGAGGGATGGATCATCCTGTCACTCCTCCTAAAGCTAAATGTGATAAATGAGTGGGATAACCATTAAGCAGGACAGAACCAAGGAGGAATAGTTCTCTTTCCCCTGTACCCCTCCTTCTCTGGGTTCTTGCCCTCCATACTGAGGCAATAGCCTGAGATAAGGTGAGGCTTCAAAGAGCCTGAGGCTGCAGAGGCTCCCAGTGGGAGGTGGTCACAGCTCCTATTTCCCAGGATAAGTTACTCAGGGGCAGGAACTTGAATTAAGTAGACTGCAATCTCTCAATCAGAATGAAATCTGTTAATTTGCTGAATAATTTCTTCACAGAACTCAGATTCCTTTCTTATTAAACACACAACTAAGGTGCTTTTAAAAATCTAGTAAACCAATTAAACCCAGTAAGGAATGTGCATATTTTCTAACATTATTGACAAAAATTTAAACTATATTTTAAGCCACTACAGCAGAACATGACTAAACATTTAATTTGGTTCAAGATCCAGTTAAGAGGCTGGGAGATGCTTGTTTGGGAACTCTCTCCTCTGCTTTAACCTTTTCCCCTGCCCCCTTACCCCTGAGAAAATCCCAACTGACAAGTTCCTGCAAAGACCCACCACAGTCCTAAAACAGATTCCGGTAGAACTGCCTCACCAACAGAGGAACCCAAGCTCCATTGCAGGAGAAGTGCTTCCATTCCAGGGCACTTTCCCCTTTCCTCCCACCTCACCAAGTTACTTGACTGGCACAGCCCACTGGCATGACTAAATTGGAGGATTCTTCCAAGGTGTGTGGTTCTTTCCAACAGTGTTCAAAGAGCCAAGAAGCAGACATTTCTGACAGCAAATTGACCTGGGTTCCTTCTTCTTTATTACCTTCACATCTTTGCATGACCAGATCTTCTCAATTAGATAACTTTATCCTTTGGGATTTGCACCCGCCTCTGGGGAGTGGACTGAGCTGAGAGGTAGTAGGTGGTGGTGAAGCAGGTGCTGGGGAAACCAGCATCATCTATTCTCTGAGAGGCAGCAGAAAGACCATTGTTGCACTCTACAAAGCTTGGCTCCCTGTCCTGTATCTATTTGGAATTGGACTTGCCCTGGTCTTTACACTCCCTAAAGGACCCTGATTTGCCGGGCTTCATTATATCATTGATGGACACCTCAGTCTTCTGACCTGGCCCTGGTTCTGGCTCTAAGACCCAGTAGTGAGGCTGCTGTGTGTGTGTGTGTGTGTGTGTGTGTGTGTGTGTGTGTGTGTTGCCTCCTTGTTCCTCCTGGCCAGGACCCACACCAAGCTCTCCACCCCCATTACCCCAGGGGAGCCAGCAGGAGCCAGGGATGACGCAGCTCTCCGCACTCAGGGCAGGAGATTGATGGCAGGCCTTCTTCTTTCTTTCCCCTCCCCTTCTTCTACTGTCTGGTTCCTTCCAGCTCTGGGGTTTGGAAAGGAGGGAGGAAGCAGAAAGAGAAAATGCTTAGCTGTTCCATTCACATTCTTGTTTCAAGGGTTTTTGCTAGTCCTCAACTGAAGGGGCTCAGCTGAGAAGATGCTGGCCTCCCTGTTAGACTGGAGAGGTATTCAGAACCTGGACACCTCCTTGTAGCCTCCTTCCTGGGTAGCTCAGTGCTGATCTTGACCTGAAGCTCCTTTCTTCTCAAGCAGAACTCTCTTGGGCAGTTTGCTTCAAACCCATCTGGCACCATAATCTGCTGGCATCTGGGAGGGCCCAGTGAGCTCATTTGAAAGCCTTGGGCCTATGCCCTCAGGCAGTGGAGGAAGGGACACTTAAGAACAGCCAGAAGGAGCTAATTGATCCCAAGGACCAACTTGTCCCTCTCCCCCGCCCCCAACCACATAGGTTCCTACCTGTTCCTGGCCTTGCCACAGCCCCTTCTCCTACAGCCCAAAAGGACAGGGTGGGTTACTGGTGGGGGTCTGGACACAACAGGATGTGGATATGATAAAGCACTCCAGCAGAGAGACCCTGGCCACTGTTGTCCTCCATGCCCACCCCACATATATGTTCCTTAACAGTGAAAAGTATCTGCCGGAGGCCTCCATCCAAATGGGCAGGCAGGGAGGAAGAGTGAACTGGTAAACTCTGGACGAGTCTCATAGGCTCAGGAGATATGTTCTGACTACAACATCTGACTACAGAGGGGCAGCTGGGATGGCAGGGCACAGAAAACTGGGACACAGCAGTCAGAGTCACGATTCAGATAAATAATTGGCATCAAACTACCAGGAAGGGAACGGGCATCCAAGATGTGATAGCTGAGCCGAACAGGTGGGCAGAGCAGAGAGGCTGAAAATGCAGGTCTGAGAGAACACAGAAATTGGGGAATCTTCATTAGGTGGACTCCAGGTTCCAAGAGACCCTCCTCACTGAATTTTTTGCCCTTGTGTTCAGAAGTTGACTGGCAAGAATAACAAACCTGGGCCCAGCCGGTGACTCAGTGGTTGAGTGTCAACCTATGAGCCAGGAGCTACTTTCTCTGGATGAACACAGCCCCATGAACAATATGGTTTTGTCAGATGAAAAATGTATCTTTTCATCCTGCAGCAGGATACCTGGTTTGAGGAGCAGAACACGGGCCATATTTCTGCCCCTACTTACCTCCTTGGCCAAGCACCTTTATGCAATTCACAAACTGCACAACTGTACATGGCAGCCCTGAGTGCAGCAAATAACTCCGCTCCTCCTCCATATTGAGATTCAGGGAGACTGAGCTGTAAAAGTTCTGCCTGCATCCCATCCTCATTGGTTTAGAAGCAAGGAGAGGGCTCAGTCTCTGGACAGAGACAACAGCGACCTAGGTTGGGGCACCAGACTAGCAGGAAGCTACATTATAAGGTCGAGATGAAGATGCCCCTTCCTTTGTGAAGAAGTTATTTTCCAGGTCCTTCTGCCCATCAAGCACTTTACAACTTTTGGATTTTACTATGTTTTATTCTGTCTAAAAGTAATACTCGTGTCTTTTGCATCCTCCAACCTCTGCCGTGGACTCCCCTCCTCAAGAGCCCCTCACTTAACCATCCACTTAACCTACCTTGCCCAATTGTATTGGTACTGCTATGCAAGCAAACTCTTTAAGGACCCTGTTCCCTCATGCTTTGCTCTAAAGTGGAAACTAGGCTGCATTATCATGACTATAATCCTCAGTTTCCCTACCTATACTTTGGGGAGAGACCAGGTTCCTTCCTATTATGAGGTTCTGTGACTCTGAAAATCCTTTACTACTCCTGCCCTAAGGTTTGCTTCCTGGCTCCACCTCTCCAGCAACCTAACAAGGTATTATGTGGCCCTGGAAGCTCAGATAGGTAAAAACATGGGCCCCAGAGCAGAATATAGTGACTCAGTGTTGAATGTAGGAGGAGTTGGACCAAGTGCAACACCGATCAAAAGTAGCAGAACAGGGAGATGGCCAAGCCTGTAGTCACCCAGCGGCTATCTACTAACAAGCACTTCACTGACATTATCTTCATTTCAGAGTGGCCTTTCCAGGAAGTCTCTGCTGACAAAGGAGAGGGAGGGGGAGCAGGCTGGAGACAGCTCCAGGACCTACTGAAGCTTGGCCTGACTCCAGAGTATAGGCCACCTTGCTGGGTAAAACAGGAGGGAAGAGGAACAAGCCTTTTCTAAGACTGAGTTTCTGTCAGTGCCACCTGCAAAGATGTTTGAGAGAAAAAGAACTCTCAGCTCACGGTTTTTGCTTGCCAGAACAATGTGTGTTATGATTTATTTAAAAGGACTGGATTCGGATTCTGGGGCTCCATTTGGACTAATTAGTTGGATGGTCTTGGGTAAGTCTCTTCTCTTCGAAGAGTCTTGGTTTCCTTATGTGTAAAATTAGGAAGGAACTTTAAAAAAATAGGAACTTGAACTAGTAAATAATCTCTAACATTCTATCCTATTCTTGTCTAATTTCTCAGCTGCATTCATTTGTTATGCTATATGCATCAGGGCTTGTTCACAGCCTGATTTCTTTTCTATTTTTTTAAATCCTCACCAAGGATATTTTTTTAATTGATTGTTGCCCATTTAATCCTCACCAAGGATATGTTTTTTAAATTGATTTAGAGAGAGAGGAAAGGAGAGAGAGAAACATCAGTGTGAGAGAGATAGTTGCTTCCTGTACACGCCCCAACCAGGGATCGAGCTCGCAACATAGGTATGTGCCCTGACTAGGAATTGAACCCGCAACCTTTTTGGTGTACAGGACAATGCTCCAACTAACTGAGCCACACAGCCGGGGCCACACCCTGATTTTTTTTTAGCCCCAGACTACATTATTTTGGAACATGGCCATCAAACATGACTTTGAAGGAAATCAAATTTTCAAGTGGCTGAAGTCCAAGAGACCCAGGAGATGAACTGAGAGCTCACCAAGGATTCATTTTGGCCAGTTCTTTTCTGACTAACTAGTTCCCCTCCCATTAGGCCCCAGTGCTTCCTCAGGCATACTCTGTCTGTTTCTATCTCTCTTGTTCTCTCTGTCTTTCTTGGTCTCTCTCTCTTTCTCTCTCTCTCTCTCTCCTCTCTCCTCCCCACTCTTTTTCTCCTCCTCTCTCTCACTAGCTTGCTCTATTCTCTTGGAAGAATTTATCCTTTACTGTGATTAATGTAGACACCAGGCATGCTGGCCAAAGGAAAATGCAAACTAAGTCTCTGTCCCTTTCCCTTGTGTACTAGGAGGGTTAGTCAATAGCCCTTCTGTCTGTTGAGGAGGGATGAGGCCTTGGTAGGGTTCAAGCTGGACAGGTCTAGCAAAGCAATAGCAGAGACAAAATGATCCCTACAAATTACAGCTTGTCACATGGTTGGGGTGGAGGTGGCTGGACCACACCCTAATGGCTCTGTTTGTTGAGTTCTAAACTGACCCTCAGGCCCTACCAGCAGTGAGATAGATGGTACTTTCATACTCTAGGCAAGAACATCTGGAGGGCTCCAGCACAGGGCCAGAGCCTACACTTCCTTCTCATCAACAAAGGCTCAAATGGCCAACAGAACACAAGTAGATAGGGCTGGGTAACTGAATCACAGGTCCTTTCTTTTGACTTCTTTCACCAAACCTTGGACCACCAAGCCATTATGAGTCACTTTTCAGAGAGCTCTTCTGACCCCCAAGCAGATGTGCAGTTTGATGAGATTTTGAGAGTAGATCTGGATAGCACAAAGCCAACCCAAATGAACTGATGGCAGTTTCAGCAACTTCTATTTTTCTGCTTCATTCAGTCATGGAGAACTCACACGCATCGCCATGGCCCTGGAGCTTCTGAGTAACTCAAAGCTTTTCATATACCCCTAACTGTGAACTATGTTATGTTAAAAACTAAGGGCCCTCTATGTAACAACTTTCCTATCAACCACCCCAGGTAATATCCTGAGTGAGCAACTGCTCAGCTCTGCCATCTTACCTGTCAACAGAACAACAATGCCCAACCCACACAGCAACCTATCTGTTGCCTCCTCTCCATCATGAATCTTCCACATGCCCTTAGGTTCTGTAACTCACCTTTGGAACAAACTTTGGCTGATACAGAAAGCCATATGTCCATTTCTCCATAAGCCTGCTCACATTAAGAGGTTCTTTCATCCCCTATGTTTTTTGTGAATATTTTTTCATATATACAGAGCTGTTCAAGTAGCATTAAAAACAATAATAATCATTTTTAGTTCCATCACCTAGAATTAACATTTATTGATGTTTTGCCATTTTTTCTTTATCTATTTCTGTGTGTATATTTTTACACATTTGTTACTGTGGTAAAATATCACAACATGAACATTACCATTCTAACCATTTTAAGTGTATAGTCCAATGGCATTAAATACATTCACATTGTTGTGTAACCATCAACACAATCCATCTTTATAACTTTTTATCATCCCAAGCAGAAGCTCTGTACTCATTAAACAACTCCTTATCCTCCACAGCCCTTATTTATGTCCTTTAAGTGATGTGTCATTTTAAAATTTCAAACATCATGACAGTTCACCCCTAAATACGTCATCTCCTAAAAATTAAAACATTCCCATAAAATCACAATGCCATTCTCACATTGAAGACAATTAACAATAATCTACCATACAGTTGTCAGGATCTTCTTAAATAAACAAAGGTTTCTACACATAAAATAAGAATGAGTCATGTTTAATCATTTCAACTATGAAGTGCTATATAAATTGAGGCATTAATGATCTTATTAGATGATCCTGAAATTTTGCTTCAGCTCTAAAGTTCAATTAGTGATTATGATTTTCCAAAGGGTTTCACCTCCAGATCAGTTGATGTGCCAGAGACTGCTCTCAACCCCTCTCCAGCTCCCTAAGGCAGAGACACACTTCTTTGGGTGGGAGCCTTAATTCCAGCCCAGACTTTTCTAACCTCACACCTGATCAGCAATAAACAAATATATCAAAGATATCCATGAAAATCTCATAACTAGCATCACAAAGGAGTAAAAGGGAGATAAAGTCGGTTCTGGAGATCCCATACATGAAAGGAGCTTTAAGTACCTGGCCACAGCCAAGGGGGCCTTTATTAACACGTAGAGGACAGAAGCAGCCAATGTGCCCATTGGTGTGGTGAGCCACATGTGCCAAAAAAGTGGGGTACAGAGGGGCCTCCCTCCCCACTTCTAGCACTGCCCCCACCCATCCCCAAACTAGGTTCTCAGCTCTGCTGGCTCAAACATTTGAACTCCTAAATCTCTGGATTTGTCTCTGCCTCCAGATATTGGCACACAGTCACCAATCACTTGAATTTTCTATTGCATTTTCCCCAGCCATCTTAACAATCGATTTTTGTACAATTGCATGGCTTGGCTTTACAATCTAACACAAACAGACACTGAGTCAAACATTTTCTTTTTCTTTATTTATACCATGTCTTGTTTCAGAAAGGATTTAAAACGAGGAGACAAACATTTAGTAAACACCCTGGACCAGATGCTCAAATCTGTGCTAGGTGTTGTGGAAAATGCAAGAGAGAACACATGTTTTGTTTTGTGTGGTTTTTTTTACCCTCAGTTGAGTTTACAATTCACTTGGGGAGACAAGACTCTCTTAGGAGGCAACTAAACCACAAAAGCATGGGCCTGGGAACTAGGAGTCTAGATACCTGACTTCTTACTCCCAGCTCAGCCACTGGTCAGCTATGTGATCTTAGAAAAGTCAACTCACCTCTCTGGGCCTCAGTTTCCTTGCAGGAAAAACAAAGGGGCCATGCATATGTTTATCTGAGCACAGAGACAGAGCAGAGAGACTGGTACTGGTAATATTGGTTTTCTGATGGGATGGGATGGAATCAGAAGGGCTTGAGAGGGAGATAATTTTTTTCTTTAAGCTTCTGTATTTTTGACTTTGTGATAATGAGCATGTATTACTTTTGTGGTTAAAAAAATCTAACATTTACAAGTGGGGACAGAAGGAACTAGCTAAATTCTGGTTTAGCTCTAACCATGGTCTGAGATTATCTGTAACTCAGCCAATACTGAGCCTTTAGAATTGAGAGAAAAGAAAAAACAACAAGGGCTCTGATATTTAGGGAAGTCTTCCTGGAGGAGGTGAGACTCCAAGCAGGTCTTGAAGGCCTGGCATGCTATGGATTAGTAGAGACAAGAAGAGGGCATCTTGGAATGAGATGAAGATGGGCAATAAACTAGCTGATAGGAGGTGGAGGGCAAAGAGAAGAATAATTCTCTCTTGGCCCAGATGTATTCCAGGCTAGGGAGGGAACCTGAGGGATGGAATAGCTCAGCTCAGTCCCCTCCCTAGGAAGCAGCTCCCAGGCCCACCTGCCATAGCAGCAGCTGCAGAATCTGAGCAGCAGAAAGTCTAGAGGCCCCAGCCTGGTGCTCTTAGATCACAGAGTAAGCATAACACTTGGGTATTAGCTAATCAATCTCATAAATTCATCTCCCTTTTACTAGGATCTGTCAGGAAGCTGATTAAATGCTGTGCGAGTGGGATTTGGCTCAGATGCTAGCTGGGAGCTTGGGGATGAAGTTTTTCAATGTTCAGCTCATGCATAAAATTCATAGTTTATCATTA
Source organism: Myotis davidii (assembly GCF_000327345.1). Lineage (NCBI taxonomy): Eukaryota > Metazoa > Chordata > Mammalia > Chiroptera > Vespertilionidae > Myotis > Myotis davidii. The sequence goes on along the minus strand of NW_006294868.1, from coordinate 73,490 downwards.
TCCAGACTGGCTTCTCTAGAACTATCCAGATGGGAATATTAGTATATGACAGTCGTATCCTGGGTGAGCGGTTGGCCTAGCCTCTTTCTCCACAGTTCTCTCTGCAGTAGATGCTGCTCCTATAACCACCACAGCCCAGCTTTGTCTGCAGAATCACCAAATTAGGATGCCAACAACCCTGGGGCATGGCCAGCACCCTATACCTCCGGTATCCTCAGGCAGTATTGGGGAGCAGGCTGGGTGTCTTTAAAGAGTGATATACATGCCATCGCTACCACCCCCTGCCCCAGTCCCTGGCTAGATGCCCTCTGGCTGTCCTTCTAGCATGGATGCCACACCCATTACTGCTCTTCTTTCTTGAGGGCACAAATGCCCCCAAGTCAGCTAGTCCTGGACTCCTAACTCGTACTTTATCCCAAACCCTCAGTCAGCATGTGAAGTAATCCCAGTTAACTGGCAGATGGGAAAGGCTTGGTACAGGGGATTGAGCCCAGACAACAACCTTCTTCAGCTTTTGCCTCTCTGCGTCCCTTTCTCCTATCTGCTCCCAAAGAGAGAATGCTTAGAATCACTTCTGGCATATTGCCTAATTTAGGAGCCTCTGACCTTGGTTTCCTAATTTGTCAAGTCTCTTCCAGCTCCAAAATTCCCCTTGCCATGAATATGCATACAAGTCCAGCAGTCACAATGGCATTGGAAACCCCATGTCCATTCCAACTGTCTTCCCCAGTGACTAAGTAGCCTTCAAAGAAAAATGATATCAGGACCAGCAGCCATTAGGTAGAAAGCACTCACTGACTGCCAACACCTGTGCTCATTCAGAGGTCTCAAAGTGGCCCGGTGGTTGAACCAGGAAGGTATCAAACATGACTAAGCATTGATGATGTGCTTATAACAAAACTGGGAGCTAAGGTGCTTGAATGGTTTGAAGCAGACACAGTGTGTCCTCAGATGTTAACATTCTGGTGAAAAAATGATGAAATTTTAGACAATAAAAATCCAGTCTTCTGATCCATCAATTGATCAGATACATTTCTTCTTCACTCAGCTGTTTGGAGAAAGAGGCAAAGCATAGTTAAATAAGCCTTCATGAGGGAATAATTCTAGCAATTATTTTTCAGGAGATAGTCTGGGTTCTATACACATTTTCACCTATACTTTCTCCATATTATAAAAATAACACCACTCCATTTTACAGATGAGGAAATCAAAGCTCAAAAATGCTGAGCCACTGACCAAAGTCACACTGCTTGTATGTGGCTGCACTGGAAGTGGAATCCACATCCTCTGATTTGTAGAATTCAGCGTTCTGACTGCAGCCTGCCATCCTCCTGTGATCCTAAACATTGGGGCTGATATTTAGAAAGTGAGGGCTTTTGTCATCAACACAGAATCTATTTCATAGGGCCTTACATTCTAAAGCAAGAAAGAGGCCTCCGATTTTAGAGAAAATTTCAGCAATGAATCAAAATGAAAAGAGGAGCCAGAAAACTGTTATTACCTGCCCATTCCCCAATATTCTGGTCAATAGAGGTTTCACTTCATCTATGAACCATTCTCTTTTAGGCATTTGGAAACAATGGCTGAGCTGATGTGTCATTGGCTGAGAGATTCTTTTCCAACCAATGATCGCTGCCCCCTTTGGATGTTGTTGATGAAATAGCAGCTCAGGCTAAGGTTGGGGAAGAAGAAAAAGAAACCGCAGGGGGGCGGGGGGGAAACAACATTGCCAACCACCATCCCTCTTCTATAGAGCAGAACATGCATTTAAAAGGAACTCAGGGAGAAAAAGAGCTGGGATTAAATAGCCTTCACAGGTCAAGGGAAGACCCACTGCCATGCAGACAGCAGACAAAGAGCATCATACCTCTCATACACACTGCGTGTGTTATCCATGGGTGTGCAATGAGTCTGTGTACCAGGAAAGAAAATGTTCCTCTCTGGGAGCACATATGCATATAAATATATATTCAGACACATTTGGTATCATTACTCTAAATTCAGAACTAGTCCTGCTGTTGGTAGAGTTGGGCCTGCTAGTTCTCTAAAATAAGATTCTGGAACATATACCCATTCTCTTTTGGGAGACTCCCATACCAGGCCTTATTTAGTCAACTTGCCCTCCAGAGACTGCTGAGCAGAAATCCTTCATTGGCACCCCTGCTCTCCTACCCCATTAAGGGCAATTGAACCTGTTGTAGCCTTCATCAACCCTTTTGCTTTTTTTCATTTTCTTTACTTCCTGCTATTTGATTTTCTGCAGTCTCATCTCCTCTGGCACACAGTAGGCACTTTATAAGTGTTGCTCATTAGTGGCAGCAGTGCCAAAGGGTGGCTGGGGAGAAACCAGTATTCCCCATTAATCTCTAACAAGCATCTGCTCCACCCTGCAAGCTACTCCCAAGAATATACAGCCTAAGTACAAACCACGTGCAAAGGCAGCTTCGAGAAAAATCTCCCAAAACCCTCAATCAAAGAAATTGTTGTCCCTGTGTTGTAACTGCATGACAATTTTGGAGGCCACTCTTTCAGTATCTGTTTGCATTTTGCATTCTGAGTTTGCCCTCTTTATATTTCCTCCATTCCTTCATGTCTCTCAAACTCCTCTCTTCCTTGGTTTCCTTTTCCCTTTCCTTTACTCTTCCTCTCAACCCTCCTTATTTATCCTCTTTTAACCTCTCAAACCTACATATTCTTCACCCTGCCTCCCTCTCTCCAGACCAAACCTCAATTCTGGAATCTTCTCAATTCCTAATTCCTCATCTCTTACCCTAAGGGTTTCAAGCTTTTCCCTCTCTTCAGCTATTGTAGATAAAGGAAAGGGTGAGCTTACCCTAAGCTGCAAAGACACGGAAAGCTGTGGCAAGCCCAGATCCCCACCTCCCACCACAGGGACTGGACAGAAGTTTCCCTTGGTAATGAGGAGAGGGTATCTGCATTTGGGAGGATGACTGTACTCTCACAGCTTAGCATTTTGAATAGGTTCTCCAATACTCACATCTGCTTCCTTGTTTCTTGATCTCAGAAATGTGTTCAAAAGGAAAATAGCCATTTGGTAGAAAATGTGTGTGTGTGTGTGTGTGTGTGTGTGTGTGTGTGTGTGTGTGTGTTGGGGTGAGGATAGGAGAATGTTATTACACAAATTAGAATGTCTACTCCTACTACTCCTGGCTCAGCTACATGGAGATGCAGTAGAAACTGTACTGCCTGTACTGCAAAATCAAGTTTGTGGGGCCCAAGAAGTTGTATATTATCTGGACCCAAAGCCTTCTACATTTGTAGCCAACCTCTGGCCCCACTGTCTACCCCAATCACATCCCGAAATTATGCTCTGGGCCAACGAACTATGGGTAAGATAGCAAAATGGCAGATTTGGAACTATGACAGATCTGGGTTATGGTCCCAACACTTCCACTTAGTAATGCTGTGGCCCCTGGGTAAGTTACTTCACCTCTCTGACCTCATGTTTCTTCTTATGTAAAGTGGAGATCATTAAAGTGCTCAACCCATGTAAATCCACGGAAAGCCCTCAGCAAAAGAAGATAGCCAAGTTCTGTGCTGAGAGAGACCTGCCTCATTTGGGCTGGGTGCCTCGAGTCAGAGCTGGGTATATAAGTAATAACCATGTGCAAAGCTACTGTTTATTGGTGCTTTACCTACATGAGCTCATAATTCCTCACAACAACTCTGTAAGCTAGGGACTATTTATCTCCATTTTGCAAAGGAGGAAATGGAAGCACTGAGAAATAAAGCTACTTGCCCTAGGTCACAAAATCATCAAGTGGTAGAGTCAGGTTGCGAACACAAAAGTGGGAGGAAGAGATGCCAGCAGGCAGTGGCTAGCCCACAGCACTGTTTTGCCCAGAACTTGCTGGGCCCGTTACCCAAGGCCTCAGACCCATCGGGTCCAACAGAACCCACATCTTTCTATACTGTTAGCCAAACTCACCACACTGCAAACAGTGGCTTGGAGCTGACAAGGCAGCAGTGGCCTGTGGGAGGCAGCCAAGGGCTAGGTCAGCAGAAATGACAAACCCTCCTGTTTTAGCCCCTTGTGTGAAGCTATAATTAACAACTTTCCCAACTGCAAACAAAGGCAGTTGCTGAGACGGCATTCCCCTCTCTTGCCTCTGCTGCCACTGGACTTCCAGAGCTTCATCTCAGTTCCCTCCCCTCTCCCTGACCCCACCCACAGGGCTGGGCTTTGTGGGGAAAGGCAGGGAAGGCTACCACTGCACAAATTTGGGCCCTGATCAGAGGAAGGTCCCAGGACATTCAGCAACTCCAGATGTGGGTCAAATACCTCCAGGCTACCATCCACCATACTTTTGGTTCCTCTCTTTGCTATTTTGGTACCCAATATCTTTGGCTACCTCTGAATCCAGTAACTATGCTAATCCCAATTATCCAGGGTATTTCAAGTTTCTTCTTTACTAGGGTCTTTTACCACCTATCATAAATCCTTATCCATTTGTGGTAAACAGCCTGTAAAATGGGCCAAATAGCCCTAGCCTGTTTGGCTCAGTGGATAGAGCATTGGCCTGGGGACTGAAGGGCCCCGGGTTTGATTCCAGTCAAGGGCACATGCCCAGGTTGTGGGCTAGATCCCCAGAAGGGGGCGTGCAGGTGACAGTGATTCTCTCTCTTCATTGATTTTTCTATCTCCTTCTCCCTTCCTCTCTGAAATCAATAAAAATATATTTTAAAAAAGTAAATAAATAAAATGGCCCCAATAATCTCCACCTCCTGATAGTCACACATTTGTGTCTCCCCTACCCCTGAGCTTGACTGGACCTAGTGGCTCATTTCTAATGAATAGAATATGGCAGGAGTAATGGAATATAACTTTCAAGGTTACGTTATAAAATGACCATGGCTTCTGCCTTGGGCTGACCTGTCTTTGGTTACATGGGCATGCACTCTCTCTTACTCTCTCATCAATCATATCGGAGTAAGCAAGCTGTCATGTTGTGAGCAGCCTAATGGAGAGTACCACATGGCATGGAAAGAAACTGAAACTCTTGAAGCCTGCCAACAACCACATGAGTGAGTTGGTGGCAGATCCTTCAGCCACAGTTAAATCTTCAGATACTACACAGACACAGAGCGTGACCACAACTTCATGAGCAGCCTTGAGCCAGAACCACCCAGCTAAGATGCACCCTGACTCCTTATCTACAGAAACTGTAAGATGAGAAATGTTTGTTGTTTTAAATGGCTAACTTTTGGGATATTCTATTACTTAGCAATAGAAAACTAATATACCATCCTGTGTTCCATTCCCTCAAAGCTCTGCTTTATATCAAGTGACAATGACCAATGACCCAATGTTCAAAAATATTTTTAAGCCAGATAAGAAGATACCTTAATTCAGTTAAAAATGCTTGAGTCTCTGATTGCCACTAAAGAACAATGGGGATTTTAGCTTTCGGTAGAAGGCTAATAGAAAATTATTAGGGAAGTGTGCCTGTACTTATTTTGCATACATGGGTCCTGAGCCCTGACAATGTTCACAGCTGATCAAATTGTGACTAGAATAACTCAAGGTTCATAGCAGTATCCAGACTGTACCCCCTCATATCAGTTTCCTCCTTGGATAATGGTAACTCAGGTTATTGAGTACTAACTAAATATCAGACACTGTTCTAAGCACTTTGCAATTATTAACTCATTTAATATCCCCATTCTACATTGGATGAAACTGAGACACAGAGGAATTAAGTAACTTGTCCAAGTTCACAACCAGTGAGTGTGATTTGAGTCCATGGTCATAACCATTTCCCTAAGGGATCCCACATGTACTAAGCAGAAGGAAGAATTCTAGGTACCAAAAGTTGTCAGGCCCTTTTCTTTGTTTCCTTCTGTCTTCATTTCCTTGCTCAAAAATTGACAGCAACTTCCCATTTCCTGCTAGATCAAGTCCAAAGCACTCTTCATGATCCTAACCATAATTTGGCTCCCACCTACGCATCTCTATTCTCCACCATGTACCTTCTACTTCTAGCTACAATAATCTCCTGATTTCTCTCACCCATAGCTATCTTCTTGACTTTGTCTTACCTGGAAAGCTTCAGTGTTTCTAATCGGAAACTACTAGATATGAAATATAAAGAGTTTTATAGTCAGGTCATCTGAACAAATCCTGAAGACCCTTCCTTTTACAGCAGTCATCTCAGATTCCAAAGAGAAGATTATGACTCTTCTATTCAAGTGGAAGTGCATCTCTCAGTTTTGCCAGAATGGGACCAATGCCACAAAGGTAGTGATCAAAGCTCTATTCCATGCACTTTACTCGGACAAACCCCACCTCCTCCTGAAAGCCTTCTTAGTTTCTTCTGCCTGCATGATTTCTCTGTCAGATGCAGAAATATGGGCTGTCCTCAGGCCATTCAATACTCAGCTCAAATGTCACCTCTGCAGAAAAGCCACTCATTACTGCCCAAGCTGAAGTAGTTCTTTGCTACTTGCCATCCTAGCCACTCATTTATTTCCTTCCTGGCATTTCTCAGTAGAAGTAGTGATGATTTACTTGTTTGCTTTTTAAACATATGTTCACATTAAAATGGATATTCCACAAGAGCAGAGATTTTGTCTGTCTTGTTCACCATTGTGTCCTCAGTGCCTATAACAGGGCTAGGCACATAAGAAGTATTCATTGAACATTTGTTGGTTGAATGAAAAAGAAGTTTCACCTGGAAGTTCCTTTGTGTGTTTTTCCCTAGCTAGAGAACAAGTTTCCTAAGGGCAAGGCCTATGTCATAATCTTCATTTTTCATGGCATCTAGCTTAGCACTGGATGCAAGTAAATCCTGAGATCATACTTGTAGAGTAAAATTGTTAGGACATTTGTCCATGCCTCAGTTTTCTCATCCATTTAACCACACTATTCTGCCTTACTGGACTGCCAAAGATGGGGAGATGTGGGTGGGCATGTGCTTTTTTATTGCATGACATTCTAGTCTTGAACTTTCCAAAGGGGTGATCTGGGGGAGGGGGGTGTGGGGACTGTGGTGTTGGAGGGGTCTGCAGTTTCTGTGTAATGGAGAGAGTCTTTGCAGGGGGGCAGGTATAGTGATGTCAAAAGGAAAGATGGAAGGGGCTATCTTGACGGGCAAAAGCTGAAGCTCACATATATGACAGAAAAGGAAATCTTGGTCCTGGAGCAAGAGGGGGTATTCAATATCCAAACATTTGAGGCTTCAAAGCAAATTCTGGGAGTCTCCGTGTGAGTAGAAAAATGTATTTTTACTATAGGTCCCCATGACCTGGTGTGGGAGAGAGGGAGAGGGACAGGGAGAGGGACAGGGAGAGGGAGAGGGAGAAGAAGAGGGAGAAATGGGAGAGGGAGAGGGAGGGAGGGGGAGGAAGAGAAGGGGAGAGAGAGTGGGGGGGCACTCAAGCACATCGTAGTGAGTGCAAGCCTGGGGTCTTCATATCTAAAAATAGAAAGAATTTAGTGAGTGGAAAAAAGTCCATTTCCTAACCTTAATGAAGTTAGGCAGCGGAATAAACTGCCTAGCTAGCAAGAGGAGGTTGAGTCACTAGCATTAGAAGCATTCAAACTATGCGAGATCAGCTCTTAGGGAGGTTGTCAGTACCAGGAAACCCTTCAGGGTAGCAGACAGTAGGGGAGGAAGTGGGGGTTTAAAAGGATCTACTTAAAAGCCTTTTGCAGAATCAGTTCTCAGAGGTGACCATATGTGTGTGCACTAACACATACATACTTAAACCTTGCACTATTAATGTAGATAATGATCCTGCTATATCTGTTCTGGTTCACTAATGATGAAAGGGCTATGACACTACAGGGATTTTATCCCTTCTCCCTACTGACAAGTCACTTCTGTAATCCTGATTCACACCTGCAAAAGTCCAGGTGTCCCCTAGACCTCCTGGGTCAGGAAAGATTCAACACCTTGCAGATTTACCTACACACACACAGGAATATACATACAGTAATCCCCTTATCTACAGGAGATATGTTCTATGACACCCCTCCCCCAGTGGATTCCTCAAACCATGGATATACCAAACCTTATGTTTTTTTCTATATGTACATATTTATGATAAAGTTTAATTTATAAATTAGGCACAGCAAGAGATTAACAACAATAACTAATAATGAAATAAAACAATTATAACAATACACTGTAATAAAAGTTATTTGAATGTGGTCTTTTTCTCTCAAAATATTTTATTGGGATGATTCATGACCTAGGTGGGACGGAGCAGGATGGTGTGAGATTTTTTTCATGCTACCCAAAATAGCATGCAACTTAAAAGTTACTATCACGGGTAACTGAAACTATGGAAAGCAAAATCATGGATAAGAAGAGACTACTGTTTATATACACATGTAGTCTTCATACTTTCTCTACACACACATTCTCTCTCTTTCTCTCTCTCTCTCTCTCTCCCCCCCTTCCCTCCCTCCATCACTCCCTCCCCCTATCCAACTTCAGTCACTTTCATGGGATACCACCTGGGCTCCTTCACTCTTATGTTGCTCTGATTCCCACAGGGCACCCTGCCTTTCTGACCCTCAATGCCTCGTAGTTTCTGTTGACAAAAGGTAGGAGTTTTCTCTGCCTCCACAGATCTCTTTGCCATTTCCCCAAGGCCCAGTGATGGCAATGTAAGTGCTCATTTCTGCTCTAAGGGTGCAGAGAAAATACAAACTTGACCCAAGTCCAGCAGAAGAGGCCATGTTCTTTTTTTTTTCCTTTTCCCCCACCCCATCCTCTTATTCCTCCCTTTGGCAGCAGAAAACTCAAAAGCCTCCTCAGTTCCACTGACGAAAAGAGGAAAGAAGACCATATGAAATGGATCAACTAGTAGACTGAGAAAAAATTGAAACTGCATAGAGGCTCATGGGAGGAATGGAGAGCAGCAGGCAGGGAATGAAAGGCCCCAGCTGAGAAGCCAATGACCACACCTGCCGGGTCTTGGACCACTGCTCTGCTTGCTCACTGTTGGCTTAGAGCTGGCCAGTGGAAAAACTGTGAGGTGGGGGAAGCTGGTCTCCACCACACCCTGTCTTGTTTTCAGCCCCATTTTGAGGCCCCCTCTCAAGACTCCCAGTGCTTTCTCCCTGATCCAAGGGTCTTGTACAGCCTTCCCACAAAATTCACCTTTTCTTATCTCATTTCTGCAGAACCTTGGGTACATAAAGTCATTTATGCACTCAGGTTTGAAATGGTAGGTATGGTTGACAGATGAGTTCTCCAAAGCTGTTGTGTGGATGTTAATAAGACTGTATTTGAGGAGGAAAAGAGAATGGTGAGCTGTGATCAAATACATACTGGCAACCTTAAACAATGTTAGCAGGTTTCTCTACTGCAGGACTTCTCAGAGCCTTTAATATGCTAATGTGCATTGTGAAGATCTAAGAGGGGAATGTAGCATTTCTCAAACTTATTTGGCCACAGATTTTTTTTTTCTTTTTGTAGAATAGCTTACAGGACTAGTAGTTTTGTTTTCTGTTTTTTTAACTTTTTTATTATTGATTTTAGAGAGAGAGGAAGGAAGAAAGAGAAACATCAATTTGTTGTTCCACTTATTTATGCATTCATTGCTTGATTCTTGTATATGCCCTGACTGGAGATCAAACCCACAACCGCGGTGTATTGGGACAACACTCTAACCAACTGAGCTACCTGGCCAGGGCCAGGACTAATGTTTTATTCAATGTATTTTCCTTCTCATATAACATAGTTGCACTTTCATGACAGTCGTTAATATCTACACCGAAGTGAGTGACTGTGATAGTGTGAAGGTAAGCAGGCTTACAGTGGAGGCAGTAATGGTTAGACTGGATTACCCACCAGTCTATAAGGAATATACTTTTTACCACAGGACCCTGGAGGCATAGCTGTCTCATGTCACACATTATAGGTGATTATTACTTACCAGTCTCCCTGCTCCTGTACCACACAGTCCCAAGTACCTTTAATATTTAGCTTTTTGTGCTGTGTCTAGGTGAGGAGAGCACATCTCCCCAAGATGTGTCTATTATGTTGGCATACTCATGCATGTTTAAGAGCTGGTCCTTCTTGAAGCATTTGACATTTGTGACCTTGTTCTCTACTGATACTACCAGTTCCCCAAACTCTGTATCTAAAGGCTCCTGGGTCTGCTGTGTCAAGAAGAGCTAGCTGTGAGCCCCAGCCCTGTCTGGGTTTTCTCCTATATGTGTGTGAACCAAGCATTTCTTTATAGTGCACGGAATTTGGAAAATGAGGGCACTGGAGAGAACTCGAGGGCTCTGCCCAGTCACATTGCTGTTCTACTAGCCTTCTAAGTGGCCTGACTAGACAGGCCCCACAAGTGGCTTCCACTAGCTCCTATTGATACTCTTCATTGTGGTGAGATGAGGGGTAGGCAGCAAGCTGCTCTTTTGAAAAAGGTGATTTAGTCCTGGTGAGGGTTGGTTATCTGAGAACAAGATGTTTCCACCCAGCCCTAGCTCGTTTGGCTCAGTGGACTGAGCTGTGGCCCTTGAACTGAAGGGTCCCAGGTTCAATTCCAGTCAAGGGCATGTACCTCACTTGCAGGCTAGATCCCCAGCCAGGGCTCGTGCAAGAGGCAACCCATCGATATGTCTCTTTCACATCGATGTTTCTCTCTCTGTCTCTCCTCCTCCCTTCCACTCTATAAAATTCAATGAAAAAATATCCTCTGGTGAGGATTAACAACAACAAAAAATGTTTCCATCCATCCATTAAACTGTATAACATAGAAACCCACACCTGAAACCTATATGATCATATCGACCAATGTCACCCCAATGAATTTAATTTTTAAAAAAAGAACTGTGCAATACCAAACTGTTCATAAGAGCATTGTGTCCACTGTACTATGTGCTGGTTAGAGCACCCAGGAAGACTGTGTTCAGTTCTGACCAAGAACCTTAAGAGTCACCTTTACAAATTGGAGTGTTACCAGAGGAAAGGGACTAAGATGCTATAAGGTCAATAGGCTAAGGCCTCTTCTAGGTCCTGACCACTGTTGAAAGCTATGAACCCCAGAGTAAGACACGTAGGCACACTTAGTCAACATTTTACATACAATTCCAGGAGGCTTATGGACATGCATTTTAAGAAGTTCAGCTGTGGAATAATGCCACAAAAGTAATGACTGAACAAATTGGGAAGATTTAGCAAAAATAAATAAAATAAAATAGAAGTCAAAAGACAGACTTGAAGAAACAAATGTGATAGTTATACTCAGATACAGTTATGTGCCTCATAACAATGTTTTGGTCAACGATGGACTATATACGACAGTGGTCTCATAAGATTTTAATGGAGCTGAAGAATTCCTATTGCCTAATGATGTTGTAGCCATCATAACATTATAGCACAACATGTTACTCATGTGTTTGTGTTGATGCTGGTGTAAACACAAACCTACTGCCCTGCCAGTCATATAATAGTATAGCACATACAATTATATACCGTTCATAATACTTGATAATAATAAATGACTACATTATTGGTTTATATATTTACTATACTATACTTTTTATTATTATTTTAGAGTGTATGCTTCCTACTTATAAAAAATGTTTGCTTTAAAACAGTATGCCATGTGACACTGGCAGCAGCCTCATATATCTTGTGTTTACCCCATCTCTTGATTGCATCATTTTCTCTTGTGCTTGATTTAATCTCATGTTGTTTTGTACACTAACATGCTGTACAGGCTTGTAGCCTAGGAGCAATAGGCTATGCCATGTAACCAAGGTATGTAGTAGGCTATAACACCTAGGTTTGTGTAAGTACAGTGTACAGTGTTCACACAATAACAAAATTGCCTAATGGCACATTTCTCAGATTGTATCCCCATCATTAAGTGGCACATGACTGTATTTTAAAGGGGCTGCTAAGAGGAAGAAAAAGAAAAGAAGTTACTGAAAGACTGCTTTCAGCTAAATATCAAAAAAAAATGTTCTAATTAGACTTGTTCAACAATGGAATAACCTCTTCAGGAGGCAGCGAATGCCCTGCTGATGAAAGTTAAAAACTTGAGGGGGAGACTGAACTAGATGATCTTTAAGGACCAACCTTCCTTCCAACCTCACATTTCCATCCATGTGTTTGTTTCTGTCACTGAGATCCTGCCTTGTTTATCAGAGACCAGAGTCACAATCTTGTTGACAAACTCCCAAATGCAAGAGAAGATAGGAGTTGGCCTCAAGATCCAGGCTACCTGACTCCCTCACTCCTCCACTCCCAATTTAAGTCATGTATCTTACTAGCCCCCTTACTAGGGCTCTCTGTTTTCTTGGCACCAGCTAGTTAATATGATAAACTAATCTGCACTAATGGGATCATGAATGCTAATGAATTAATGTGTTACCTTCCCAAGTGACATATTTGCATTTTAACAGAGGTCTTCAGGAGATAATGCCTTAACTCAAAGGAGTGATTAATGTTGAAATTTCAGCTGTTTGGCAGTCTATTAAAGGAGATATTTTTGGAAAGAGAACCTTTTTCCACCCTTCACATCATGCCATCTGCTAGAAGAGAAAAATACATGAACCTGCCCTTGAGGGGTTTATAGTTTATAAAGTTGGAGAATTACAATGGCTGACATTTATTGAACTTCCACCAAAGTACTGAGCCCAATGCTAAGTGCTACATAAATATTATCTTTGAAGCTTCACAATACCCCTCTGATGTAAGTATTTTGCAGATAAAAGGGATGGACCTCAGAGAGGTTAAGTAACTTAGTACCATATATCACTGACTCTAGATAGGAGAGGTAACATTTTCTTAGGTTTCTCTGAGAGAAAAAATGCCAACAACTAAACTACAATGCACCATGAATAGTAAGAATAATTTTAGTTTTAGAAATGTTAAAATTATGTTTTTGAAATCATGAAATGCATTAAATGGTAAAGGCGACTCCAGAAAACACACTCTGCTTAATATTGTTCAAAGAACCCAGATGGGAACTAGCTGGGAAACACTTTCATATAACAATATAATTGCAAGCTCATATTGATATTTTAATACAAAATGATTATACACGGACTGAGAAAGTTGCACACTGATTCTGAGGTCAATGGCAGTACATGTTGAGGGGGTCATGAACCTCAGTGGTGGAAAGAGACGAGGACAGAATTCAAGATAGAAGGTCTAGGCTGTACAGGGCCTGGAGCTGAGGTGGGAGGATGGTAGGTAGCAAAATAATCTTCCTCCTCCACCCTTACAATAGGGAAGTTAGTTTTTGAGGGTATAGCACACTGGCTGGCTTGGCTCAAGTAAAGGGTTCAATTAGGACAACCATGAGAGATACCTTAGTGGGATGGGAAAGGGAAGGAAAGTGAACTGGCAGATGGTTTTCAAAGGCCAGAGATTTCAATTTGACATCATGGGCAAAAGGGGGCACTTAGTGATTCTTGCAAGTACATGCCAACATATTAGGAAAAGCTCATTCTGGCAACCAGAATGAATTAAAGCTCTCAGCTCAAAGCCACAGGCTTTGTTAGGGGGGAAAGACCAGCACTGTACAAGGGAATTGTGTCATCAGAGGCAGCAGAGTTCAAGGGCCTTATGAAGCCTGAACTCAGCTCTTGATGTGCAGCCCCCTCTTGCTGGGAGCATCCTTCATCTGGAAGAGGAAGTAGCAGAGCTGTAGGCAGCTACCCAGGCATGCACCTCTCTCCCTCAGAAATAGCAATAGTAGGGGCAGTACAGACTGGATGATGTACAACTCGTCTCCCCTCCATCTACTGACAAGGGTTTGTTGAGCCCCTACAATCTGTCTGTGTATCCAGCACTGCTCTGCATGACACATGAATCAAAGAGGTCCCTCAAGAACTCACTCCCTCACTGAGGAGGAAGGTGAATACAGAAGAAGACAAGGCAATGTGAGATGGTGTAATCAAATGCTAAGATATTGGGGAAATGGTCTGAATTACAAATTGGAAGAGGCAGGATTGTGGGTGACTTTTCCTTTTCTCTATTTTTTCCTGTATTCTCAAAATTTTTCACTATGTATAAGTATTACTTTCATATTCTAGGAAGAAATTATAATTTGAAAAAAGGAGGGCCTCCAATGAGGACTAGAATTACCAGGAAAAGCTTCACCACAGAGGCTGGACTTGAGCTTGTTAGAGGATGCCATGGAAGGATTTGCAGAGGTGGAGGAAAGGTGGCCATTGCAGGTTGGAGGAACAGCAGGAAGATGAGTACACAGAGAGAGGAACAAGCTTTGAGTGGGGTACAGCAGGGCAGGGAGAATAAGGCAACTAGTGGATCTTGGGGGTCAGGAAGAAATAGGTCAGAGAGGCTCAGCTGTTGTGGCAGGCAGGCCTTGTGTACTGGGGAGAAGAATTTCTACTTGATATCCTAAGCAAAAGGGAGCTATTATAGGCTCTTGAGCAGGGAAGTGACATGATGAAAGATGTTTGAAGGAGATTCCTTTGGCAACAGCGTTGAAGGATCACTTGGCGGGGAGAAGGAGGCAGCATGCAGAGAGACCAGTCAGAAGGCTGCTGCAGTAATCTGGGTATGAGGTAATATGAGTGGTGAGTGTGGGTTATGATGGCAGCAGAAGGAATGGTCAAGAAGGCATGGACTCATGAGGCACTTGTGACAGATGAACTGTCAAGACATGATGTTGACTGATGGGGGGTGGTTGACTGATTCCAAGGCTCAGTCCCTGGGCTATTGAAAGAGTCATGGTGCCACTAATAGAGACAGAGATTCAAGGAAGGGCTCAGGGCTACAGATCAGTTGGAGAGGAGATCCTGAGTTTGGTTTTAGTTGTATGGAATTTAAAGTGATAGTAAACTTCAAAGAGAAAATATTCTTTTTTTTTAGAAAATATTCTTAAAGGTAATAATGAAATGGAACTAGAGTTCAGGTTAAAGGCCAGGTGTTATGATTTCTAGCAATCATCCAGAATTCCAAAGGAAGACAAGCTGTATTTAGAGTGAGTGTGAAAACCTCTAGAGAGAAGAAGAAAAAGAACAACAAAAACAGACCTAACAGCCAATTCTGATTTGGACTTTGCAGGTAACAGACTCTAAACAGTGTGGGAACAGCAGGCTAGTGGGCCTGTTTAAAATCCCCCCTCCTTTTTCTCTATCAGTGAGTGATTTCCATACATATTAGAAAGATTACAGCTTGACTGTAGGTGACAAGATGAATATGGAAGAACTCTCACTTTGTTAATCGTATCTGCATTCTCTGTGATTTCACTGATGGTGGCAACAGAAGCAATGTGACACACAGCACTCTCACCAGCCCTGTGAGTGAATCCTGCAATATCCAGACTTCTGTTCATCTTGATATAGGACAGTGATGGCTAACCTTTTGAGTTCGGTGTGTCAGCATTTTGAAAAACCCTAACTTAACTCTGGTGCCGTGTCACATATAGAAATGTTTTGATATTTGCAACCATAGTAAAACAAAGACTTATATTTTTGATATTATTTTATATATTTAAATGCCATTTAACAAAGAAAAATCAACCAAAAAAATGAGTTCGCGTGTCACCTGTGACACACGTGTCATAGGTTCGCCATCACTGATATAGGATCTAAGGCAAATCTCATAAAAAATTAATCTGTATACCTCAGTTTACCCCTGGGTCAACTGGAAAAGCATATATAACTGACTTGTTTTGATCTGGGTTAGAAATGAGAAGATAAAGAGAACAATTACTGAAGGGGTAAATGTACAGATGAAAGGCAAAACTTGGGAGAGAAACAGTGAGTGTAGATTGCAGCAGGGTTTCCAAACTGAGAGTCTTAACTCTTACCTGGTTGACTCTTAAGCCAGTTGTTGCCACCTTACCTCTTCTTTCTGCTTTCACTGGGCTTTTCCATGTGAAGGGTCGTAAATAGGACACCTGCCCTAGACAGCCACTTGCAATTCCTCTTTCCAATCCCCTACTTCCACAGGCATCTTCCACTTGGGACACCTGCCCACTTCTCAGCCACCCTTCTTCTAGCCATCACCTCTACCTCAAACCAGCAATCTGAAGTGGAAACCAGAACAGAAATCTTCAGCAAGGAAATGCTGGAGATAACTGGTCGACAGACGATTATACAGTATGTGTGTGTGTGTGTGTGTGTGTGTGTGTGTGTGTGTGCGTGCGTGTTCATCCAGCAGTCTAGCCATCTGTTCATGTTTTCCCAGTAGGTTTGGATCACAAGGAAGGAGAGGCCTGTTTGGGTGGTCCTACCCCCAGAGCTGAGCTCCCTTGGTGGTTAGGAGCCTACAGCCTAGGAATATTTATTCTCCACTCATTCATCTTTAGAAGGTATCATTCCCTCCCACAAGAAGTAAGAAGAAGGGCTAAAAATCTCACAAATATCCCTTTATGTGTAGTTTTCCATTCCCTTTCAACGCAGATATGAGGCAATAGGCCCAGATACCTTCCCAGGGTGAAATAAGTGGGCTGGGCAGGGAGGGAGAGCTGGTGGGGAAAGAAAATGAGCAGGCAGAGGCATCTTCTATCACCCTCCCACCCACCTGTGGACTTTACCAGCTGTAACAACTGGGCTCCAGCTGGCATTGAAGTGCTGTGGTAGCTCTTGTCATGCCATGGTACAGGTGTGACCTCCACTGGGATGGTCCCAAGTACTGAGAGGAGTTTTTAAACTGATTCTTGTGTGTGTGTGTGTGTGTGTGTGTGTGTGTGTTAAGCCCACCCAAGGCTATTATTTTCCACTGAATTTTAGAGAGAGTGGAAGGGAGATAGGGATGGGGTGGGGGTGGAAAAGAGAGAAAAAGAGGGAGAGAGAGAAATATCCATGTGAGACACATTGATTGATTGCTTCCCACATGCCCTTCCCCCACCGGGGCTAAGTATCAAACCTGCAACCTAGGTACCCTTGACCAGAAATCAAACTTGTGACCTTTCAGTGCGGAAGCTGATGCTCTAACCACTGACAAACCAGCCAGGGCTTTAAACATTCTATCAGGGAAGTAGAAAGGTGTCTCCTTGCTCTCAGCAGGTCTCATAGGCCTTGGGAGCTTGAAACAGACAGCCCCTGCCTAAGCCTCCCTGTTGGGGGTATAGTACTCAGAATGGCAGCTCAGCTGTCATCTCAACTGGATAAGGCAGCCAGATTCCCCATCTTTCACTCCTTCAGGTTCTGGCATTAAAGGTCCCAGCACAAATTTACTTTACTTGGTATTAACCTATTGTACTTTACTGCCAGTGAAATTTGACTGCATGAAGGCCCTGAGGGCAAGGGGCAAAGAATGTATAAGTATTGAGGCTTAGAAGGTGAGACACAAACAATTCAAGAGTATCTTCTTGGTTGCAGCCACTGTAGAAAACAGTATGGAGTTACCTCAAAAATTAAAAATGGAACTCCCATTTGACCAAGTAATTCGCATAGATGGACCTGGAGAGCATTATGCTAAGCGAAATAAGTTAGTCAGAGAAAGATAAATATCACATGATCTCACTCATTTGTGAGTGACAGAGAAGCATAAAACAGACTGTCAAACTTCAGAGGGAAGGCACGGAAGAGTGGGGAGAGGGGGTAAGAGATAAACCAAAGAACTTGTTTGCATGCATATAAACATAACCAATGGACACAGACACTTGAGGGGTGAGGACATATGTTGGGGAGTGGGGGTGGCCAAGGAGATGTCAATGGGGGAAAAAGGAGACATATGTAATACTATATGTAATCCTTTAAACAATAAAGATTTTTTTAAAAGAAGAAAAGAAAAATCACTGATGTAAGAGAAAGTGAAGAGCAAAAAGAAAAAAAGAGTGTCTACTTGGGGGTTTATCAGCTAGGCCAATGCCTTAAGTGCCTTTTAGATATGACTATCCTCTCTATGCCCACTGCCACCACCCTAATTATCTTTCACTTGAATTGCTGTAGTATTTTTGCAAACTGGTCTCAATCCCTCCTTATTCCAATCAAGTCTGTTTCCTATCGAATGGTTAACCATCTTGAAGCACTTCACATTAATTGTCCTGCAGCCCTTTAGGGTGTCATCAAGTCTAAATCCTTCATGCTAACATCAAAGGCCCTTCAAATCACGGTACTCCTTACCCAGCAATTCACCTCTCCCCACCCCCTGCTGTGCCTCCACACCCCCTTCTCCTCTAATCAGACCTCCTTCTCACTCTTGTTTGATCATTCCATGACCATCTCCACTTCTGGTCACTTCTCTAACTATGCCACCCCCTTGGAAGCCTGCTTCTTTTCTAGTCAACAATCTCAATATCACCCATTATTCAAAATCTAACTCAAGTTCAACCTCTTCTTTAAAGCCTTCTTCCTCCATTCCAGCCCATGCTGCTGGCTCTCTCTGTACCCTGAATTCCCACAGTACTTATTGTTTAGAATAGATAATGTCGTATACAATTGTTTTTCAACTTGCATTATTAGTTGTTTCATATGAATAAGTATTATTTTTCTGCTAAATTATGAATTTCTAAAGAGCAGACTCTTTGCTCGCCCCTTCTCAACATAATATTGGTATTGGGCTAGATCCAGGAGTGCTCAATAGACTCCTGTTTCTTTACCTTAACTCCAAGGAAGAGTGAGATGAATGGAGGCCCTCTGAGGATCTTTTGTCTGTTCCCTCCTCTTTCTCAAAAGATGTTCCAGGTGGTTGAGCAGCTGAGGCTGCCCAGAGAGGCCTAGCCAGCCAATGGGCTATTGGATCTCTAGTTTACAATACACCCCCACCTCCTAAGGCTTTCCCAGCGATCAATAATGCTGCTTAAGTGATCAATCTGAGGTACAATGGGCTGCAGGGGCCAGTGTTTGATTAACTCAGAGAATAAATGTGTTCTGGAAGAGACAGAGCAGGGAGGGAGGAGCAGAAGAGAAAGCAGGAAGAAAGATGAGCTGGGGGAAGGTAGACAAAGAGAAGATTTTATGAATGAGGATATATAGGATGGAGCTGAGAGTAGTTCTCACCTGATCTGATTGAACAGCTAAAGCAAGTTCTTACTGAGGCAGCTAAATAATCTTGGGGATTTCTCAGAGTCCAGTTAATATACAGAGGGTGCTGGACAATCTTTGACCTAAGAAGCTGCAGGCTCCATATTGGATGGAGAAGTGGGTGTGAGATGGAGACTTCAGGGGACCCAAAGGAAGGACTTGGGTTTGAGCTACGCTCATTGACTGGGTCTACAAAGATCCCAAGCTCTGGCATCCTTCAGTCCTCTATCCAAGACTGATGACTCTGATACCCATAATTATATGGGATATTTAGCTCATCTGCAAGGGTGATATCAGCATTACCTTCTCTCCATCCATTGGTGTACATACTATCCCTCCTCCCAAGGCTCTGGGGCAGGATGTTTAATTACTTGGCAGTTATTTAAAAGTAAGGATTTCTTTTCTGAAAATTTTCTGGAGGGCCCAAATTTCTATACCACTAATCACAATCTTTCTGAGAAAGATAGTGTTACCCGGAAAACCAAAGTAGATGGCTTATTACTGTAAGAAAGTTCCTCTGTTAATCTAACCATGATTCCTGCTACTCTCATTAAAAATTCATCCTTCACGGATGATGGCATTAATCTTCTCCCTATCATGCAGGCTAAAAGCCTCAGAATCCCATCTTTGACTCTTCTTCCTTCCTCAGCCCATTCATCCAATTGATAGATAAATTTGGTTTCTTCTACCTCCAAAATTCATCCATCCAGCTATCTCCTTCTTTCTGTTTCCATCCAGCTTCGTAGCTGGTCTTCATACCTCCAGGATGCCCCATTTTAATCAATTTGCTAAAGGTGGGGGAAAAGAAAAAAAAACACCTGAATCTAATCAAGACTAAAGCTAACTTCCATTCACAAGAGATACAAGGGATAGTGGAACAAGCTAAATGACAAGAGGAAGCAGATAAATTGGAATGTGGGACAGTGCACAGCACAAGTAACCTGATATGTCTAACAAGTCAAAGAGAGGGTACTGTTGAAAGGGCCTTAAAAGACATAATGACCAAATGTAATGTATGGAGCTATTTTGGATCTTGATTCAAATAAGCTAACTATAAAACATATTTTAAGACAATTTAGGACGTTTGATTATGGGCTGGGTAATGAAAAATACAAAAGCATTAGTTACTTTTGTTAGATTTATTAATGGCACTGTGGTTGTATGAGAAAATGTCCATTTTTTAAAATATGCATAGAGAAGTATCAGGGTTAAATGACATGATTGATGTTTAAAATTTATTTTAAAATACTTCAGCAAAGAAAAAAAGGATAAATAAAGCAAATATGGCAAAGTCCTGATAATTACTTAATGTGGATTATGGGTTACCATATGGAATTACTATACCATTTTCTCTGTGTTTTTTTAGAGATATTTATAATTACTGATAAGAACAAAATAAAAAGTCATTCACTATACCTCAGTCTACCTTCCTGCTTTATCTTCCATTCCTATCTAATTTTTCTATGACACAGCTGCCATACGTCCTTGCTCAAGGGATTTCTGTCTGAACTTCATCCCTTCAGTTACTCATTAATTCGTTTACTCAACAACTATCTATTAAGAATCTCTAATGTGCATTAGGCACTGTAAATACAAAAATGACTGAGATGAGACAAGGTGCTTCCTTCATGTTTCTACTCTCCCCAGCAACTATCCCAGCATATTGCACATAACAGGTGCAATAAATGTTGATGGAACTGATATGCAGGGGGATATGTGATAGAATCCCTCTCCAACATGCACCAACAAGTATTCAATCCAATCCAACAAATGCTATTGAACACCTACTATGTATAAGGCATTGTGTGCTGTGGGGATAAAAAGGAAATGAAAAACACCAGGCTCTGTCCCTCATTACACTTATAATGTAGATAAGGCATACACATATGAGAAGCTGTATTTGTATATGAAGAATTAATGATTCAAGCAATAATAATAGGGTGAATCAGCAATGTACTTGCCAAATGTATTTTTGAGAAAATAAATGCAGAAAGAATTCAGAGGAGGGAGAGAGATCATTTCAGTCGAGAATGATCAGAGAAGGCTTGACATAAGAGGTGAATTTGAATACAGAGTTGAAGAATAGATATAGTGTTATTGGATAAGAGAGGAGCTTAGAGATGAGATAGCATTCCTGATGAGCAGAATGGCATGAACAGATGCAAAAATGTACAAAAGACAAGTTTAGGAGACCCTGAGGAAAGAAATTTGGCTGGTGTAGAGGGTTCATGTAGGGCTGTTTCTCAAATATACTAAGTACATCAAGGAGCTTGATAAAATGTGTGCTCCTTGATTATAGTTCCCAGACCTACTGAAGCAGAAGCCCGGGTGGTGGGAACCATGAATCTGTATTTTAACAAGTTCTCCCAAGTGATTTTGAGACACATTAAAATTTGAGAATCCATGAGGTGAACAAAGAGTATGAAGTGAAGTTGGAAGAATACACAGTGTTCGGCCCACTCAAGGAGAGCCTTGAATGCTCAAGCTAAGGAGGCTGAAATTTATCCCACATGTAATCAGATATCACCCCGCAAATATGATCATTAGTGTCATGAATAAAATATATTTAATACTATTAATCTGGCAACTGTGTGTATTGTGGCCTGGAAAGGAAGGATTAGTACAGTATAGATATGAGGTAGTAGCAGGGGGTGGGCAGACCAGGAGAGAATCAAAGATGGTTTTGAGGTTTCTAGTCTGGAAGACTAGAAGTATTATGTAACAGAGAGGTCAGAAGAGCAAGCCATCTTTGAGAGATAATGAGATGAATTTGTGAATGCTGAGCCTGACATGATGGCAGACTATCCAAGGGAAAATGTTCAGCAAGTAACTGAAAATAAGACTGAAATATAGGAGAAAGATTAAATTTGGGCTAGAAAAGTGGGAATGGCCAGTAGAGGAGTAAGAGGGGCTAGCCATGACAGGGCTTCATGTCCTTGCCAACAGAGGAAGTGAAAAGCAAGAGGAGCCAGTGAACACTGGGATTTGAGGGGTAGGAGGTAGAACGAGCAAAACAGAGAAAAAAGGAGGGGTCACTGGGATGTAAAGGGACCCAAATAGTGCAATCAGGTAGAGTTCTTCAATAAGCTAGGGATGGCTAGCAGAGTGGGTAATGCCAAAGTGAAATTGAGGCTCTGAAAAGATCACTCGCTAGTTATGGTATGCATATAGAGAAGTCTGCTCATTGCATGTTTATCAACACAAACAGGCACACTGGTTCCTACATGTAATAGGATCTCTTCTCTAGCTTCCTCCTTCTCTTCCTGCCTCCCTCCCTCCCTCTCTTTCTCTCCTCCCCCTGCCCCCAATCACACACACACACACACACACACACTGATTACAGTGATTTCCCAGCTCATTTTCTGACTGCCCAGGGGAGTAGGCACTAGTGTGCCACAGGGCTGTTCACATTCCATTGAAGGATGGTGCCTTCAGAAAAGAGGATGCTGCCTGTGTGGGTGAGAAATCATACAGAACTGCAAGATCCCTGCCCTCTCCTTACCAGCTCAGCTGAGTGGGGACTGAAAAAGAGGGAAGATGGTGTGCTTCCCTCCCCTCCCCCTGGCCCCTAGGTCTCATTTCTCAGCAGAGCTGCAAGGTCCAGACCATTTTGTGAATCCTTCATTTTGGCTGCTGATACTGCAAAATAATTTTTTTTTTCTTTCTGAATATATGCTAAGAAGGAAAACAGAAGTCCTTGAGAGAAGATCCAGAACAGTTTTGTTTCGAATGCTAATAGCTTTAAGGTTGGCCCACAGCTAAAGCTAACTGAAATGTGCTTTTCTTCCAGAGACCTGTCCCAGCTAAGGGTTTTCACCTAGAACATATGGGGACCTTCCCAGCCCTAGAAGTGTTTGCTAGGGCCTCTGTGAAGGCATGAGCTCCAAAAGTCAAGCTTGTTTTCATAAGCCTTACTTCCCACAATTTGCTCTAAGTGTGCGTGTGTGTTTAGGTACTGTGTGTAATTTGTATATGGGTGTGTGCAATTTGTGTGTGTGTGTTTTATAGCTTCAGATCCTTCTTCTATTGCCTTAGTGCTGCCCCTTAGGGTACCTTGTCTAGTGCTGGCCCACAGAGCCCAATTATTTCTGCAGAATGGGGGGTGGGTGGGTACAGAGTGCTCCTATTGTCCTACATCCACCCATGCTTCCTCCAAGGGCTGAAGTGCAGATTACTGCAGTGGAGTCTGTGCTGGACCAATGTCTCTCCTCCACACATACCACCCTGCACCCCCCTGTACCCACCCCCACACCACAGGACTGCAGCACCCCAGGACTGCAGCTGCCTCACCCCACACCACCCCTTTGCCTTGCCCAACTTGCTGTTGTCACCAGAAATCTCAGGGCTTTCCTGTTGCACTTTTTCAACTATTACTCCCAAAGGACCTCGATGGTGGCAGATTCCCAAATCAGGCCACACAGCTCACTTCCCAAGACTCTGGAACTGCGTCACTCACCAGAGGGAAGAGGTCCCCTGCCTCATTCAAAATGGGACCTGTAGCCTCCTCGGAGTCCCCAGCCTCCTCACCCAGAGGAGCAGAAGCTCCATTCCATGGTCCAAAGCCATAGCACCAACAGCATCACTAGCTTGTGTTTATAGGGGCACTTGCTGGATTCAGGCCCCAGCTCCAGCAGTCTAGGTCTGGAAATGTGCCAGGAGCCTGGGGCTCCCACCACCCTATCCTGGCCAGCCTTCTCTCTCTGGTGGTCATCAGCTCACACATGCAAGGCAATTGTGGTGGTGGGTGTCCGTGGGAGAGAGGGGGAGGATCTCGCCACACGCAGCAAGAGTGTTTCTTTCCTGCTTGGATCATATCCCCTCCCTTCTCAGAATCCTGCAGTGCCTCCCAATTGCCTCTCACTCAATTTAAATATTCTCTCTGGGGCCTCAAATCCCTCCATAATTACATCCCACCTTCCCACTCCCATACACACACATCATGCCTAACTCAGGGCCAGACATGGACAGTAGACAATGCCACAAAGGTTCCTGCCAGGGTCTGGCCACAGGTGCCTGGAAGCCCCACCAACAGAGCCATTCCTTAGCCTCCTTTACAAATGCAAATATTACTTGAGAGGTATAGGAAGTCGACAATTATCAGCTATTAACACTTTGACCATGCAAGGAGCTCAACTGCCCCCCACCACCACCTAAAAGGACTGAGGGGTGGAAGTGGGGACCCAGAGGCGCCAGGAGCAGCCTACTGGGAGGGCTGCAGGGAAGGGGCTCTGACGTGGAAGCCGCTTGTCACGACTTTACCAAGGCTACAGTCTGCCTCCAGGTCTGGACTTAAAACCAATCAAACCCAATATTCCCCCCTCCCCCTAAAATATCTGACTACCCCCACCACACATGCATCATGTCTATTTCACCTCAGGGGTACCTTCATGCCAAACTGCTGAGGTTGAATGCTTCTCTACACATAAAAATAAGCCACAAAATTGGGTAGAAGCTGATATGTCTGCTAGGGCATGGGCAAGTCTTGTTGAGGTCTCCCAGGGGAAAGCTGAGAGCCTTTTGCTCAGTTGAAATAGCAGAGGTTTCCTGGGAAGCTTCTCTCAGCTCCCAGGAAGCGGGAACTGGGTTCCCCTGGCTTCTCCTGCAGTGAGCCTGACAAGCAGGGAAGGGGAGGGAGAGCCACAGTCTTCCAGCTGAGGGCCCGGGTGTTTGAATTGCCATACTACCTGGGCTCTCCAAACCAAAATATGTGCCTTTTACCCAAGCCTTCCAGCGAGGAAAACTCACTCGGAGGTTCTCTCTGAGTCAGCAGATAGTTCCCCACCCTCCAACCGGAGAAAGGCGCCCGGAGGAAGCCTTGATCTTATAGCAATTTCTCCAATGGGCAGGAGTCCAGAGACTGCCCCGCCCTCTGTTAGAGCTGCAGGATGCCGAGACCACCCAGAGGGCTCTGCAGCCGGACTAAGATGCCAAAAGGAGGGGGCAAGTCTGGTAGAATTCAGCCTACACTGTGATCCAGGACTCTTTGATAGCAGCTGCAAGGGTGGGGTTGCCACCTGCTTCTTGGGGAAGGTGTCAAGCATTTGCCCCTGCTGTGGTTTCAGTGTGTGTGTGCCGGTGTGTATGTGAAGGGGGAGGCCCAGTAGCTCGGTGTGAACAGGCAGGACTATAAGAGTTGGGAACGCTTTTTGCCAGAATGGAGTGTCTAAGAGCCCTGGTGAAGGTGTCCACTGTAGCTTAGGTTGGGGGTTGGCTGTGTGTTTTCGTGATGGGGTAGCTGGTATTGGATCTGCAGTAATGTGCAGTTGTCATGTAGTTTCTCAGGGCCATTCTGAGAAAATACACACACTCATACACACGCTCTGCAAGCTCCAAAGCACCAGGCTGGGGAGTTGTGTGTGTGTGTGTGTGTGTGTGTGTGTGTGTGTGTGTGTGTTAGCTGCGCAGGGGAGGGGGTGCATTGCAGCTAATCTTA
>NW_006294868.1:47646-48088 GCF_000327345.1 Myotis davidii | reverse complement strand
TGCCCTGCTTCACAGTGGAGCTCAGTGTGGCCAATGAAGTAGTTGACTGAGATGCAAGTCAGAGGCACTAGAGAATGCTTTTGTGCATGTGCGTGTGTGTGTGTGTGTGTGTGTGTGTTAGCTGCGCAGGGGAGGGGGTGCATTGCAGCTAATCTTATGTGTTTAGGTATCCTGGTGGGAGGGGGCAAGTATATCTGTGTGTGTGATATTTGAATGGGGGTGACTGTGTAGCTTAGCGCATGGTATATGGTGCGACTGTGTGTGCGAGTGCGTGCGTTCGTGTCCGTGTGTGAACATGGCCCCGGGAACCACGCACATGCTTCAGACAGCTGCTGCTGGCAGCTCGGGGGCCGGGCTTCTCCAGGCACCCTGGGCTAAGTGGCCACCTCCCAGCAGCCAGGCCTCGCGTCTTGCCAGCTCTTCCAACTGTGCCCACTGCCTG
>NW_006294868.1:20779-47104 GCF_000327345.1 Myotis davidii | reverse complement strand
GGGGAGGAGAGAAGGGGCGGAGGGAGGGGGGAAGAGGAGGGGGAGAAAGAGAGGAGTGCAGAATGAGGGGCCTCTCCCGAGCCTCCCGACCCTCGAGTGCTGGCGTCGGTTTCCCCGAATGGGAACGCAGCTTAAAGGCACAGCTCCCAGCTCCAGTCACAACTAAAAATAAGCACAATATTAACAATTGGGGAAAGAATCTCCCAATAAACAACCCAGCCGCCCAGCCTAGCGCTGCCTCACTTCTTGAACCTGACCACTCCGGCAGGGCTCTTCTGGGAACTGCTGGCAGCTATGAAGGCAAACCAATTTCCAAAGTGAACTAGGGAAGGGTGGGGGGAGTAAACTGCAGAGAAGTGGCAACCGGAACGCTCGCTTAGGGACTCCATTCCCTGGCCCCTGACCTTGCCTCCCTGAGCTCCCCCTTGTCCCTGTGCTCGCCTTCTTCTGGGGTTGCCCTCCTTGCAGCTTCCCTCAGTTCACCACTGCCAACATCCACACGCACCTTGAGTGCCGGCTTCAGCTCCGACTCCTGCTTGCACCACCTATCACCAGCCGTGGAGTGTGAGCCCAGGCCCAGCCTGGGAGCCCACTTCAGGAAGGGACCGGTCTGCCAGCAGGCAGAGAGGTTCGCTTAGAGCTTGCTATTGGTTTGGTGAGAAGGGATGGAGATTAAGGTGTGTGTGTGTGTGTGTGTGTGTGTGTGTGTGTGTGCACCAGCAGATGGAGGGTGGATCTTGCATGCGCACAGCGCGAACACACACACACACACACACACATACACACACCAAAGAGAGTAGCTAGGCAGGCAGAACAGTGCCTGATGAATGATCGCAGGACATTTTTTTAGAGACATGCTGTGAATACTAAACATGTGGCAGCCTAGATTCAAGAAAGGCTGTTGGTCTCCCAGTTGCTCCAGACCCCTTTGGAGGAGTTTGGGGGCCAGGAAGAAATGTCTTTCTCTCTCTTCCAAAGGGCAGCTTCAGTGGGGACCCAGAGGGACTGGGAAGCTGGACAATAGGTCTGAAAGGGCAAAGTTGGGGCCAGGGAAGAGAAACGCTGAAGGAAGCAGCGGAACTGAAGAGCCTCTGGTGCTATCAAATGCATGGTCAATTCCCAGTGTCAGAGGAATCTCAGAGAGAGGGCTAATATTGGTACATTTGGCCTCAGCGGTTCCAAAAAAAGTGAGCCATCCTCAATTTCCCTGTGTGCCTGGAATCTGGAAGGGAAGCTGTTGGGAGAAAGGAACCCATTACAGTTGGAATTCTTTCCTCATTTCCAGTTCTATTTAAGCATGTGGGTTAAGGAGGCTGGAGGGCTACTGAGCGGCCATTAGGGGACAAGAGGATCGTTTTGTAAGCTGTGTGGAATTTTGAGGATACAGAGCTCTGGGTGCAGGGGTCTGTGGCTCCCCACAGTTGGGATCAGCACTGGAGAAGCTGACTAGCAGATTTTGTAATCTATCCACTGAGCACACTTTTTTCTTCCTTCCTGGCATTTCCTACTGTGAAGAAAAGGATGGAAATTCCCTGCATCTGGATGGGGGTAGCCTAGACTGAGAAAACAAGCTGATGGAATTATCAAAAATAGATGGTGAGTGAAAGTAAAGACATGTAGGAAGAGAAACACAGCATTTCTGGCAAATGCCCAGGCATAGCTGCACACGAAAAGATGCTCTAAGAAGCGAAACATAAACACAGAGACACACAAGGAGTCACACAAGGGGCCACAGACACACTGAGATAATAAGAAGAAAAACAAGGAGGAGGGGGGCGAGGGAGCAGGAGGTCTAGTCAGAGAAGTAACTCAGAATTGATTTCTAAACCTTCCAAAAGAGAGAGGTGAAGAGAAGCAGGGAAGAGTCAGACTCCTGTCTCCAGGGACTGGAGAAGGAGCCAGGAACCAGCTGTCCACTGTGAATAATGCTATTTGCAGCCAGACAGTCCCTGCTGGTTTCCTTGGGGGTGGTGTCTTGGGTGGTGGGATCCCCTCCAGATCTTTACCCATTTCCTTCCTTATTAATATTAATAACACAGATACCAACAAGTTGATTTGTGTAAGTTCTTACAATAAAACTCAGCAGGTTAATAACAAAAACAAATGCATTTCATAATTCTGATTAGCTTGCTTGGCTCACTGGAATCATATGCCTAGACTCCAGTCAATCTACTCTGCAGTAAACAAAAGTAAAGAAGGGATCGTGAAGGAAGAGAGTTTTAGGAGTGACTGTGTCACTGGACAAATGTATGTGTGAGGGCTCCTGAGTGACTAGAGAGGCACTGTCTAGTTTAGACTAAGTGCATAGCTTTTAGAATCTGCTTATTAGAGGTGTGGCCTAAGGTAGGTCACTTAACCTTTCTTAGCCTTAACTGTGGGATGGAGATGATGGCAGAACCTACCTCCTAGAGTTATTGGGAGTATTAAATGAGGTAATAGCTGTAAAATGTCCCAGTAAATGGTAGCTATCATTCTTTCTCAAGACCAATTTGCCTTGTAGTGAACTACTGAAATGACTCGTATCTCAGTAGGTAATGAAAACTGGATTCTAACTATCTAATGACAATTAATAGTAATGATAACTATGATTTCTAACTTTTATTGAACACTTATTATGGCCCAGGCATTCTGCTGCATAATTCCAATCTGAAGTGATGGAGTATTTACACTGTTTCTTGCTCTTAGTCAAAGTAAGTTCTCAGGCTTGCATCACATGGCTGATTTCATTTCCAAAGGAAGAACTCCCCCATTGTCAGAGAATCACATAAGTAGGATTTTTTTGTTTTTGTTTTTTTGTTTAACAAGCTGCACACTCCTTATGCTCAACAGATTTGAAGGAGGAGGGAGAGCAGGAGGCAGGGTACAGAGAAGGTTCTTCAACATTCTTAACCCTGTACCAAAATGCAGCAAAATTAACACTGGGACCCTCCATCCAGTGTAAAACTGGGATGCTCCATCCAGTCGCACTGAAATTTAGTGAGGAAGATTCCCTGGGCAAGAGTCCAGTCTCTTCAAATCACATGACAATTGGATGACAAATGAAGATCTTCCAGCCAGAGTCTATTTCCTAATGAAATCAATACATTGAGAAGAAGCTAATAAGTGGCACTATTTTTTCCATGCATACTGAGAGTGCAGGGAAGCAGCCCACCTCATGGCACACTGGACTATAATAATCACTTAACTACCTACCACTAACTGAGAATCTGGGGATAAATGGACAGAGAATAGGCTTCCAATAATAATAGTAATGCTGGCTACCACTTATAGGCCCATCATTCACTGTGAGCTGGGTGCTCTGTAAACACTCCTAGGAAAAGAAGACTGGTTCTTCATTTCGGCAGATACAATTAGTTACACTCCTCTGGTACGACCTCCAGCCAGCCCTGAGAGCTTTAAATGCAGTAACTCATTTCATAATCACCACAACCCTCTTACTTAGAAAACATCATCATCCTTATTTTTTCAGAGAAGGAAACCAAGACTCACATTGCAGTAGACAGTGAAAGCTAGATTCTAACCATCTAATGACAATTACTTGTAATGATAAGTATGATTGTTAACTTTTATTGAACACTTATTATGGCCCAGGAATTATCACATTTAATCCTCACAATAAACTTGGGAGGGTAGGTAATGTGATTATTACTATTTTAAAGGAATACAAAAGCTCAGAAGGAAATGAAGGCTTAAGTAATCTCCACAAATTAGCACAGCTAGTACAGCCTAATCCAGGATTTGAACCCATGCTAATTTGACAAGTTACAGTGTCTCCAAAAAGGCTATGACTCTAAGCATTCAACTGGGATTACACAGTGTAGACAGGCTGCTAGCTTCTTCCAGAGATAGACTAAGCTGCCTGCCTCTTCTGTGGCAACCCAGTAACCCATTAGCACCCAGAAAAATATGAATAAGTAAAGAGCAGAGTGTCATCTATGGCCACAGTAGGAAGTGCATCTGACTGAGCAAGAGAATCCCCTGGGGTGATAGAATGAGGGGCAGTGTAATCAGAAAGATTAAGGAGAAAGCCACTTTATAAATTTTCAGCCCCCATTCCTTCATTCTCCATTTTTCCTTTCCCTCAAGATACCCACGTATCCTAAAGTATTGGGGCCAACTAGGGCCCTATTGTTTGAGACAGAGTGGGTGGAAAAAAAGGGAGAGGGACACTCTTGAACTACTGGGTAAAGTGGGAGCTAGCAGGAAAGCTGGGTGACAGAGAAAAAAGTGAAGGAAAGGGCCACTTTAAAAGATTTGTTACTAAGAGGAAGGAAGACAAAAGGCTGGGCAGTTATGCTAAGAGGGCTTTTTAGTGACCCTTTGTGTGCTAGCTGAGCCTGCCTGCTTGGTGTGGGCTGAGAGACACTGTAGGGAGCAGCTCTGGGCTTCTGATCAGTAAAATGCCAGCCAACCCTTTCCCAAGGGTTGGTGCCTTCTCCCCTCAAATGCAGCTGATGAGCAGGCCACACTGCTTGCTAGTTTCATGGGTCCCAGTTAGCTTCCAGTTTCCCTGTCTACATATGTATTTTTAATCTTCACCCAAGGTTATGTATATTGATTTGAGAGAGAGAGAGAAAGGGAGAGAAACATCGACATGAGAGAGAAACATGCATTGGTTGCCTCCCTTATGCCTAGGTATGGGCCCTGCCTGGGAATCAAACCTGCAACCTTTTAGTGAATGTGATGACGCCGAAATCCATCGAGCCACCAGGCCGGGCCTCCTTGTCTGTATTTGTGCCCCCCTCCCCTCATACATACAACCTGCTGGGGGAAGTGCTAGTCGTGGGAATGAGGGATCCCCAGGCCAGAACTGGGGATCATCATACAGCGGTGCCCTATGACCAGAATTGGGTCACTCAGTTCTTCCTCTTCTCTGGGGCTTGGGGACAGAGCAACACTATTTGTATCAACAAAGCCCAGGCCCCTTTGGTGTTGCTGGTTCCTTAGCCTTCCAGGCTTCTGCAGTTTTCACTTACCTAATACATATTTGTTTAACAATATTTTCTTTGGGCATTTCACACATACACACTTCACATCAATGAGCCCCTTTCTTCCTAGATCTTCTTTGAGTGCCCATCCCTAGACAATCCCAGTTTAGTTAATCCCATAAACTAATATATACTTAGGTAAACACAGACAGTAATTGGCAGTGTTCCTCAACCTTTAAACACACACACACACACACACACACACACACACACACACGGAATCCCTAACAATAATATAAAGTGAGACTGGAGGTGAAGGTCAAAGTGGCCAAAAGTGTCAAATTTCTCAGTTTCACATTCTCTTTCAAACCCATATGCTACTTTTCACATTCTACTCCATAGTACACTGGTGCTTGATTTCCCATATAAGTGTTGCATAGCTCCAAATTTCTTGCATAAACGGAAGCACCAAAAAGAAATCCCGGGTTTATCCCTTGATTCTGTGTATCTCATAGAAGGTATAGAGATCCGCCCCCCAATTCAAGAGAGATGCTAAATTAATGCATTATTCCAGAGCCTGCTTGCTTTTGACCCACTATCTGTATTGAAAATAGTGGAGAGCAGAAAGAATAATTATAATAGTTATGAGTTTGGGGATGCGATGGTTTGTGAGGGTGTCTATCTTCTTGTTAGGGTGGATTTCCCCTGCAGGGCTGGCAGAACCAGCCACACCCCTAGGTTCCAGAGGGTGCCAGCAGCCTACTTGGTGTGATGCGGGCCCTCTTCTTACTCAGATTCATCCACCCCCAGCTGCGTGTGCCGGAAATTCTCCTTTGGGTTAAAGCCCAGTCTCCAGAAGGTCCTGGTAAATTGCACATGTTATCTGGAATGGACAGCACATTAAGTCATTAGCGCCCATTAATGCACTCGCAGGAATAAATCTATCAGATTGCCTGTCACCTCTCAGAGGGTAGAACTGTGAGGAGATGAGACAATGACCAGGGACTTTTCCTTGGATGGGGTGGCGTAGAGGAGCTCTAAGTGCTTTGTTTCCTGAGCTGTGGGCCTTGACCCCACTGAATCAGAATCAGCTGTGAAAAAACTGATTTCTGCCCCCCCCCTCCGACCCCAGGACTCAATTTCAAAAGCCCACTGGGTCAAGCCAGCATCAAAGCACAGTCACAGCAGGCCTGAGGAGAGGAGTGCTGCTGTGGAGGGCTTGGAGACTAGAGCCAAAGGAAGGGCCACTGAAGGCAGGGAATAAGAAGACCTTAGCACCAGCTTTGCATTGCCCAGATCCTACTGTGGTGCTTCCTTTTTTCATCCTTTTCTCTCCCCCCCCCTTTTTTTTGGTCTCTGAGAGAGAGCTTCTGCACTGCTGCTTCTTCCTCACCCACCTCCCTCATTCAGAAGGAGCCCCATGAAGAGAGGAAGACCTTGGAAATTGAATTGACAGACTCTGGGGAATGGCCCATTGCTTCCTTTTATACCTCCCTTTTCTCCCTCCCCCTCCCCCCCGCTGGCATCTTAGGCATGTTTGCCCTCCTGGAGTTAGGAAGCAAAACACCAATTTAAATTGATGCTGACAGAGCCTGTCAGATGCCAAGTGCTTGCTGCTGCTGTTGCCACCAGTACAGCTATTTCCCTTGAGGGATTCCAGGCATGTGCTGGAGACACTGCTGCCAGGAGCTAGCCTCCTCACCCTTACTCACTTCTGCCTGGTAGTGGGTGGGAGTGGGGTAAGATTTGGAAATGAGAAAGTGGATGGACAATAGGAAATATACCTAGGCTGGTAAGCAGAGACTGGGTGCCTCTGATGGGCTCTTCATTCTGGTTAGGTCACTGTGTGATCATAGACTCTTTACTTATCCTCTCTGTGCCTGAGTTTCCCCTGGGGAAAAAACCTGAAGGAGTATCCAATGTCTGCTAAAGCTTTCCACAGGGGTGCCGACTTACAGAAGGATGTACCTGGAGCTTTTGGGAAGGAAAACACCACTCAGAGAAAAATATCCCTTGAAAAGACTCTAGGGAAGAAAGGATGTTTAAGTCCACCTCCCCCAAGCCTTAGTGGGGGGAGGCAGGGGTCCCTGCTAATCTGTTAAATGAATTCTTGGAAATGTGCCAGTAAATGCTAATGAGCCTGAGTTCCCCTCCCAACAGTTTACATTTTGTCCACAGCTAAACTTTCAATGTCTTTCTCCAAAGGAGTGATTAATAGTGGGAATGCTTGACACAGAGGCAAGTGGCTGAAGAGTTTGAGGGTTGTGAGCCTTCCCTGGTTCACTGTCAGGTAATCCCTTACATGTGCAGTTTTATAGTTGACTTTTATTTGATATTCACAATAACATTGTGAGTTATGTTAAGGCTGCTCTAATCCCCATTTTATAGATGAGGAAATTGAAGCTCAGATTGGTTAAATGACTGTCCAGAGCCACATAGGTAGGAAGCCATATATTCCTAGATAGTCTTCTTTGCTCTTTTCCATGTTTACTAGACCTGAGCAGAGCACAAGGCTCAGGAATTCCAGAGCTGGAGCCATCAGCCAACTTCTGCCATTCACTGTGTCTGTCTGTCACTAATGTCTCTTCTCTTCACTCATCCTTCATGGACCCCATTTTCTGTTCCTCTGATTGCCATTCACCAGACGGAAGAAAAAATATTAACTTTGCAAGGAAAAGCCGATATTGGTTTGTATGTCACAGTGCGCTAAAGCAATAACCCCAAGAAAGGCTTGACTAGAACAGTCTCACTGCTGGACTGTCAGTATCTTGCAGTGTTTAACCTGGAACCAATTGATTAACCTTTCAGTTTCAGGTCTCATCTTTTCAACCTGCATAAACCTCACCAGGCTTATGATAGGTGGGCCTGAGGGAAGGAGGGGGAGAGAAGAGCAGGTGGGAGATTGGGATAGCTAATGAATAACAAGAGCTGAAAAGCACT
Organism: Myotis davidii; assembly: GCF_000327345.1. Taxonomy (NCBI): domain Eukaryota; kingdom Metazoa; phylum Chordata; class Mammalia; order Chiroptera; family Vespertilionidae; genus Myotis; species Myotis davidii. The sequence continues at coordinate 39,236 of NW_006294868.1, read as the reverse complement.
TTGCAATCATTCCTAAATGATGCATCGATATTTAATGGCATTCTTTGCCTCAAAAGCCATGGCTCAGAAATGGGAGGTATTTGTTAAGGCACTGCAGGCAGTTCCCTGGTAATCCAAGAAGCCTCCTATTTAGCAGAAAGGCCTAATTATAGCTGCTTCTTTTCCTTATCTTCTTCTCTTGTTCATTAAGACCAAAGGACATTTGCTCTGGAAATCAGATCTTGGTTTCAGAAGATTTCATCTGCTCCCACAAATTGAATTTCCCACCTGAAGTCAAATTCTCTATTTATAACAGAGATATCATCTGCCCAGAATTCTGTCCTTGGTACAGGCCTAAGCGTGCTGAGATGTGATTTGAATGGTGACCAAGGCTCCATGGGTTTGGCGGGCCTGGTCTCAGTGTGTGGATCCCAGACTACTTCTTTTAGAAGGACACTTGGGCTCTAGCTGGCCTTGTCAACTGAGGCCTGGCCCCTGTCAGTCTTGAGCACAATTTCAGTAGTTGCAGCTGTAGGAGGTTTCTTAACGGCTATAGCCTTAGGTTTGCTCTCCCTATCTCCACCTGTAATCTATAGCACCCAGACAGATCCATATTGCCAAAGCATGGCTGGCATCATGACGTTCCGTTGCTCAAACACCTTCACTGACTGCCTTCTACCTGTAGCATAATACCAAAATTCCTCCACTAATTCCTCCAACTAGTCTATTTTGAGAACCTTTCACTAGACCAGGTATGACTTGGCATTCTTCCTTGTCCCTATCCTGCCTTCTGCAATTTGGTCTTACAGTTTCCCCAGGCCAATGTTGCTTGCCTTTCTCTCTGCCTAACCACATCTGTTCCCTTCCTCTAGGCCCCAGCCCCATCACCTGCCAAGGCCCCATCCTCCTAAGAATGCTGAGCACTCCTCACTGCACCAGTCATTTGGCACATATCAGAGAATGAGTGCCTTGTTGCAGTGCTTATATTCTTGGCTTGGACTCTAATTTGTCCTTTTGTGGACATAGCCTTGTCTCCCTATCTTTGTGAGCATAAGCCAGGCCTTATGCTCCCTTTGATTTCCCAGAGTGCCTGACCAGATGCTGGGCCATGGAGGTAGCTGGGCCCAGACTGCTTGTCTCTTCCTCCCATAGCTCCCTGCAGCTCTGCGTCTCTGGTGGCTGCTTTGTTTTCAGCCTCCAGGGCTTTCCCTTTCCCCAGTTCCTCCTCCCCAGTCCCTCACTGAGAGCTCTTAGCTTTTTCCTTTTATTAATCATTTTGATGGTTCTTCCTAGGACCCTCTTCAGTTTCTCTGAAATTAATCAATCCAGAGGCAGCCAAGAAAAAAACTGGGAAGTCAGTCAGTTTGTCTTTCATCCGACCCTTTCTCCTCTGGTTGCTCAGTGTCTGCTGTTGAGCCAAACAGTCATTTTTTTTTAACTTCCTGTTCCATTAGATTAAACTTCACAAAAACAAAACAAAACAAAACAAAACAAAACATGTAAATGCCCTTGAAAAAATTTTGGTTGCCTAGCAAGATGCTCTAATTTTCCAAACCCTAGGAAACTGGAAGCTTGGAGAAAGTGGTTGTTCTAAGATAGTCATTGAGTCCTTGAGCTCAATGGACGGAGGGGGCAGTAAGAATGTGTCCTTAAGGGAGGAAGAACCTATCTCTGTTCTGGGAGGGATCACTTAGTCACCTATCCACTCATAAACCTTGATGGCTCATTAAGTTATAGTATCTAATAAAGAGGGAATATACAAATTGACCATCACACCATAATGGTCAAGATGGCTGCACCCACAGTGGAGGCAGAGATTCCATAACACAAGATAGCTGTGCCCATAGTGGAGGCCAAGTTCCCGTAAGGAACCTTAACAAGCAATCAGCAGGGACCTGAGGCTGTGTGGCGCTGGGCCGGGGCAGGGGACCTGAGGCTTGATCTGCCTGATGGGGCTTGACAGGGGACCTCAGGCCGTGCCCCCCATCCCAGTGCCGGGCCAGGGGATCTCAGGCCGCACCCTCTGCCCAGCGGGGCTTGACAGGGGACCTCAGACCATGCCCCCCGTCCAGCAGGGTTTGACAGGGGATCTCAGGCACACCCCCCCCACCCGACAGGGCTTGACGGAAACCTCAAGGTGTGCCCCCTGCCCCGGCCTGGGACGGGGGACCTGAGGCTGCACCCCCCGCCTGGGGGCTTGACGTGAGGGATCTCAGGCCGAAACCTTTACCCGGCAGGGCTTGATGGGGGACCTCAGGCAGTGCTCCCCACCCCGGCACCAGGCCAGGGGACCTGAGGGTGCACTGGGAGACCTGAGGCTATGTCCCCGACCCGGCACCGGGCTGGGGGACCGGAGGCTGTGCCCCCTTCCCGTCAGGGCTTGACAAGGGTCCTGACCCCCTGGCCTGGGCCAGGGGACCTCAAGGCACCCCCCCAGCCCCGGCCAGGGGATGTCAGGCCATGACCTCCACCCTGGTGCTGGGCCGGGCGACCTGAGGCTGTGTTCCCCACCTGGCAGGGCTTGACGGGGGTGGAGCCAGCCAGGTCCAGATCTAGTCCAATGGGGGTGGGGCCGGCCAGGTCTGGATCTTACAGGATTTCAAGGTGCATGTGGGTGTGCGGGGACTTGACTCTGGGTCCCCAAGGCGCACCCCAGACTCTGACAGGAGGAAGATTTTCATATACATTTTACTAATTTTCTTTCATCTCTGACACTTCTTTATAGAGAAAGGGCAAATAGCAATATTAAAATATTTCCTCTAATTAATTCCCTTTTTAATGTGCACTAGTTTTAATTCACTAGTTTAAATATAACTACTCCAGCTAGGCCAGAGAAATCTTCTCTTTAAACCAAAGAAGTGGGTGGACTAGCTGGGGGAGGGGCCACACTATTGGTTGGTTGGGGTGCAAGAGCCTATATTTACTGGGCCTATTTCAGGAGATAGTCATGGTACAATGGAGTTTATACCAACAATCTCATTAAATCTTCATAACAACTTTGCAAGGTAAGTCTTTTATCTTTTATTGTAAGTGAGGAAACCAAGGCACAGAGAAGTGAAATAATTTTCCTAAGGTCACTAGCTAGTAAGTAGCAGCATTGGGATTTAAACCCAGGTCTATCTAATGCCAAAGCCCATGAACTTCACCACCACTCTATTCTGCTCTGACAAATAAAATTGCCTTTGTGGAGTCAACGTATTAAAAAGAGCCACCCTTTACCACTTCTACTCTTCAAGGCATGCTTTCATGCTATCCTGTGACTTGTTTTTTATCATAGTTTTAACAACCTACAATGTCCTCCATGCCCTGCCCCATATCTCCTCTAATTGTCTAGTGCATAAGTTCAGTGGATGAGAGAACAGGCTCTGAAAACAGACTGACTGAGTTAAAATCCCAGCTCTGTCACTTTAGGTAAATTGCTTAATTTCTTTATGCCTTCATTTCCTCATCTACAAATTAGGGCTAATAAAAATACTTACCTGACTGAATTGCTAGGAGAATTAAATGAGGTAATGGACATATGGTATATAGCACAGTGTTTGGTATATAGCAGTGATGGCAAACCTATGACACACGTGTCAAAGGTGACATGCGAACTCATTTTTTTGGTTGATTTTTCTCTGTTTAATGGCATTTAAATATATAAAATAAATATCAAAAATATAAGTCTCTTTTTTACTATGGTTGCAAATAACAAAAAATTTCTATGTGTGACACGGCACCAGAGTTAAGTTAGGGTTTTTCAAAATGCTAACATGCCAAGCTCAAAAGGTTCGCCATCATGGTATATAGTAAGATCTCATCAAATACTATCATTATTCTCCCCTCTTTTGCCCTCCTACCCAGTGCTTTCAGAGACCTCATGCCGTCCTTGGATTACCAAGCACTTCCCTCCATGACCCTTTCAGACCTGCTGGTGTACTTGCTGCTGTGCTCATCTGAGCACAAGGCTTTCCACCCCAAACCTCATGCTGGGTCTCAGTCCCTCCACAGATTGTTAGCCCTTAAAAAGAAATCCTATTTTCATTAAAATTAAAAACTTTTGTGCATCAAAGAACACTATTAACATAGTAAAAAGGCAACCCATGTAATCAGAGAAAATGCTTGTAAATCATGTATCTGATAAGGGATTAATATCCAGAATATATAAAGAACTCCTATAAAAACAAAAAAGTAAACAATCCAATTTAAGTGGGTAAAGTACTTGAATAGACATTTCCTCAGAGAAGATAGACAAATGGTCAATGAGCAGATGAAAAAATGCTCAAGATCACCAATCATTAGGAAAATGAAAATAAAAAATACAATGAGATATCACTTCACACCCATTGTGATGGCTATTATAAATAACAACAATAGAAAATACAAAGTGTTTCCTCAGGTGTGGAGAAATTAGAACCCTCATATTTACTGCTGGTGGAAAGGTAAAATGGTGTAATGTAACTGCTATGAAAAATGGTATGTGTTTCCTCAAAAAATTAAACATACAATTGCCATATGATCCAGCAATTTCTCTTCTGGGTATATACCCAAAAGAATTGAAAGCAGTGACTCAAACAGATATTAGCACACCCATGTTTATTTTTCACAGTAGCCAAAAGGTGGGAATAACCCAAATGTCCATCAACAGATGAGTGTATAAACAAAATGTGGTATATACATATGATGAATATATTCAACTTTAAAAAGTAAATAAATTCTGACATATTCTACAACATGGATGAAACTTGAAAACATGTGAACTGAAATAAGCCAGACATAAAAGGACAAATATTGTATGATTCTGTTGCAGGCAGTTAGAGAGACATGAGCAGAGCAAGGATGATGGGTCAGGTAGATAAGGTCACCAGGGTAGAAAGCCCCAGGTGCCTAGCAAAGGACAGTTGTAGCTGGGACCTCACCCCCAGGGTGGCCTTTTTATCCCTAGCATATCGTGGTCAAGAGGTTTGGAGTCCCTGGTCTTTCTTCTCTAGAGATAGCATCTAGGTCTCAAGTTGTATTCAGCTCCAGGCCCAGATAAGGAACAAAACCAGCCAAGGCTGACCTCAGGACCAGCTGCAGGGCATAATGATCCCCTGCCTTGGTTCTGGCCTATCAATCAGTGGAGACCACAGCCCTGAAAGGACACACCTGGAAAACTGCTGAATATTTTAATGACAATTTCCCCTGGGGCCTTCCCTAAACATCTCAACTCTTAAAACCCTTAGGATGGAAGACCCAGGTGTTCTCTCTCCCAGGAGCACCCCCTTGCCTTTCCCTTGCCTTTTCACCTCCCTGTCCCTCCCCCAGGCACCTTATAATTAGCTTCCTCACTCCCAAGCTCCAATGGCTCTTCCTTTACCTCTAAAACTTGTTTGCTAAGCTACCATTTCTTCTAGGGATGACTTCTTCTATCTCTGTATTTACCCAATATGTGTTCTTTTACAGTTTGGGTCTTGGCTCTGAATTCTTTCCTAGCCAGAATCCAAGTACTGAGTTTGCTGAACCCAGATTTGGTCTGACCCCACCGGTCAGACATCTGGTGCTGTTTCCACAGCCTATAACAATTCCACTTATAGGAGGTACCTAGAGTAGTGAAATTTAGAGAGACAGAAAGTAGAAGGGTGGTTGCCAGGTATTGGGGGGAGGGGAGAGAAAACATGGGGTTGTTTTTTGGATACAGAGTTTCAGTTTTGTGAAATGAAAAGCATTCTGGAGTTGGATGATGGTAATGATTGAAGAACAATATGAATGTACTTAATGCTATTGAACTATAAGCCTAAAATGATTAAAATGGTAAATTTTTTAATCTACATTTTAGCAGAACATAAAAAGCAATTCTTTTAAAAATAAATTCCTACCTGGCCAAGGTGGCTCAGTGGTTGAGCATCGACCTAGGAACCAGAAGGTCAGGGTTTGATTTACCATCAGGGCACATGACCTGGTTGCAGGCTTGATCCCCAGTGTAGGGCATTCAGGAGGCAGCAGATCAACGATTCTCTCTCATCATTGATGTTTCTGAAAGGTTCTGGATTGGGCCGGAGTCCCACAGACCTGACTCAAGGCTCCATGTAATCAAAATGATATTTATTCAAGGAATCTGGGTGCTGATGGGCTGAGTTCGATAACGAAGTCAGCCCTAAATGGGGAGGGAGCAGGCTTTTTATGTGCCTAGAGAGAGCTGTAGGCTTCGGCTGACAGGCTGACACTCATATCTGGACCGTATCTGGATCATGCTGCAGGCGGGTTCTTGTTAACTCACTGTATCTGGGCTGTGCAAGAGTTGTGGTCTCAGAAGTTCCTGTAAGATAATTGCTCAAGGGTAACATGTTTTTATAAAACTCAGGCTTACAGAATGAGTTTCCCTTTGACATTTGTTAGATTTTTGTAAGGCTCAAGCTTTGTGTTCTCCAGTTAACCCTTTCAGTTTCTATCTTTCTTCCTCTTCCTTCCTCTCTGAAACCAATGAAAATATATTAAAAAAATAAATTCCTTAACCCTACCATGCTCTTGGGTACTGAGGATACACTGGTGAACAGGACAGACAAGTTTCCTGCTCCCATGGAACTTAAACTCCAGGGAGGAGAGGAGACAAAATCTTGTCAACAAGGGAACAAATAAGATATTTTTAGATATTGATAAGTGCTATACAGAAAATAAAACAGTGATGGAGGAAGCTACTTTAGATTAAGTAGTCCAGAAATGCTTTTCTGAAGAAGTGACATTGTGACATTTAATCTGAACTCTGAATGATAAAAGGACCCAGTCATATGAGGATTTGGGGAAAGACATAGATAGAAGGCACAGCCAGTGCAAATGACCTGAGGCTTAAACTAGGTTAGTGTGAACTAAGAACCTAAAGGTCAGTAACTATGGTGGTGAGTTTGGAGAGATAGTAAAAAAACAGATTCTGGATGACCTTACAGGCCATGGTGAGGGTTTGGATTCCAGTCTAAAGCCAATAGAAAGTCATTAAACAATCTTAAGCAGGAAACTCTGTATCCAACGCCTTAATTAGATCATTGGCATCTGTGTGAAGGAAGATCTAAGTGAGAGAAGTGTCTGGCTGGGGCTACAGTGGCAGCAATGGAGATAGAGAGAAATGGATAGATGATGGATATATTTGGGAGCTTGATAAGATCTATTAAAGGACTGGATATAAGAGATGAGGTAAAAGAATGACACTTGGATTTTTCCTGAGCAACTGGATAATTGGTGGTGCCATGCACTAAAGATGAGGAAAGGTGGGAAGGAATGATTTGGAGGGGGTAGAAATTAAGAGTTTTGTTTTGGCTATGATAAGTCTGAGATGCCTATGTGACACCCAAAAAGACATGCCAAGCAGACAGTCAGAAATAATTAAAAAAATAATAATAACTACAATTAACATTTATTGATGCTTATTACAACAACAACTACAACGAACATTTATTGATGATGATTTTGTGCCAAATACTGTCCCAGATGTTTTACACATATTAGATCATTTAATTCTTACATCAAGTCCTTGAAGTTGTTAGGGGCAAAAATAGAATATTGGGGACTAGCTATGGTTATGGGAAATATTAATGATGCCCTGTTAACCATGATTGTCTTGCTCTGGTTAAAAAAAGACATTCTAACCTGGCTGGGAGTTGTATGCCCAGGGACCTGGGAGTATGCCCATGGACCTTGGAATGTGGTCCATTCTCATTCAAGAACTGCCTATTATTATGGAAAGATTAAGAACCTAGTTGCCCAAAGAATGGAGTCCCACCCCAGCCTATATAGCCTACTTCCCATGTAATCATTGTCCTACCCTATATAAGAAGCTGGCTTATGGTGGAGTGCAGAGCAGATTTTTGTGAATGACCCACTTCTCTCCCATATAGCTGGCAGTATTGTAATAAATGCTCATATATGATTCAACCCTGTCTCTGTTGAATTGGCTCAAGTAGTGACAGGCAGCCAGGACTCATTGGTTGTCCGGTTTCAAGGTCACATGTTATTATTACCCCACTTTACAGAAGAAGAAATGGAAGCAAAAAAGGGTAAATAACTTGCTCAAGGTCAGATAGTAAGAGGTACAGCTAGGATTCGAACTCAGTCTGTCTGACTCCAGAGTATGTGCTATATGCCATATGTTGGGAGCTCAAAAAGGAGGTAAGGACTAGTCATGGAAATTTGGGGGTGCTATCTTAATGCTATTTAGAGCTATGGGACTGGATGAAATTATCTTGAAAGAGAGTGGTTTAGAGTTGAGCCTTGGAGCATGTCCAACATTTAGAGGTAGAGGAGAGGGAAAGGAGCAGTGAAGCAGAGAGAGAAACACAAGGTAGGAGGCAAGACAAAAAGGTGTGGCGGTATGAGAACCTAGAAAGGAGAGTGTCTCAGGCCATCTTCGTTCAGTGCTGCTGAGAGGGCTGGAATACTGGGTGCAGAAAAGTAAGCATGTTAATAAGACAGATGTTGAAGAGAAGGAAGGCTAGTTTTCTAATGTTTGCATGCCAGAACTTGTGTAACACACTGCCCCTTCCCATGCTTTCCCTTCTTTCCTCCCTTCATCCATTCAAATACACTGAGGCCCACTTCAGTTCTAGAATCTATGAAAGGTGATCAAAGGGTTCAGACCTAGAACCTCACTGTATCCCAGTGATGGCGAACCTTTTGAGCTCAGCGTGTCAGCATTTTGAAAAACCCTAACTTAACTCTGGTGCCGTGTCACATATAGAAATTTGTTGATATATGCAACCATAGTAAAACAAAGACTTATATTTTTGATATTTATTTTATATATTTAAATGCCACTTAACAAAGAAAAATCAACCGAAAAAAATGAGTTTGCGTGTCGCCATAACTGCTTATTTAGTCTCAGGTTGCAAGAGAGAATTTAGTCTTTCCTGACCTGAGGAAGGCTTCCAGTAAGATGAGACAGCCTTTGGGTGTTGCTAATTTACTGAAGGTAAGGAAATTGGCACCAAACTCAGCAGCTTGGGCCTTCTTCCTGCCTTCCTAGGAACACAGCCTCGGGAGCATGGTGCCTTCTAATTGGCAGGACACCTCTTTAGAGTAAGCAATAAACTACTACCACCACACTTTTCTCAACTCTTAAAGACTTTCTGGGGAACAAATGCATGCTGTACATCATATTTACAGTAGAGACTCAGAGTCCAGTTTATGTTGTGCAGGGATTCCCTGATTCAGAAGTATTAGTTCACTCCAATCTATTCCTGGCTACTATCTAGCTCTAAGAAAAGCATGTTCCTTTTCTCTAGTCCATGCTAAGCCTTCTGTGATTAATCAGTAGGTCTGCAGTACCTTCCAGGTCTTGCAGAGACCTATACTGCTTTAGTTCTGTTTTCTTCATTTTTTTTTCCTTTTTATTGAATTTATTGGGGTGACACTAGTTAACAAAATTATTATAGGTTTCAAGAGCACAATTCTGCAACCCATCACCTATATACTGTATTGTGTGTTCACCCCAAGTCTAGTCTCCATCCATCACCATTTATCCCCCCTACACCCTCCTTTACTTAGCTCCCACCAAAAATAGTATCTGTAAGTCTTTCTTCTTCTTTCAGGGTGGGGACCTGCTGGCTACATTAGGGCCAGAGGAGCCTGTCCCCCAAACCAATTACATTGTAGTTTTATTTAAGACTATGTACAAGCCCCATCATCTAGCATAGATATGCCCACTGTATTAGGGCAGAAGGATGCTATTTGGAAAAGTAGGGGGCTCGCTAAACTCTTCAAGTGAAACTAAATTTGACTATATACACATATATGTATATATGAAGATTCACACACATATACCAATACATATTCAAAACTATACATAAAATAATGTGCACATATATACCGATATTTATAGATTGAAAACTATATATAAAACAAACAAATGCAGAGCTTTCCCCATCCCAAGACATCTCACAACCTCCTAAGATTCAACTTTTCCAGCAGGACAAGTGCCTTGAAATCATTTTTGTGACCCTCTTAACATCCAGCCTAGGACCACACATGCCACACAAACACACACGTACATAGGAGTTCCTTACCAGGTATTTGTTGGTTCTTTGAGAATTAAATGTGGTAGGCCTTGGTATCTGACGTTGCTAATATCTGTAAGGCTAGACTGGAGTTCTAGTTCAGTGTGATCTTTATTAAGTCACTTTATCTTTCTGGCTCGACTTTTGACATCTGCAAAAAGAACAAATTAAACCAAATGATTTATAAAAGGCCTTTCCAATTCTGGTAGCCAATGATTACCTAGTGTTGGGGTCTAACTATAGGAGATGAAAAGGATCAAATGGAAATCTCTTCTTTAAGAAAATGTAGCACTGAAAGGCTCATAATATCTGTAAGAGAATGAAGAAATTATTTAGGGAAGGGAGAAGTAGGTATTCAAAACTAGGAGTAGGAGAGTGCAAGAGAAAAAAAGAATTTTTTATTCAAAATGATAATAGCTAACATTAGTGAACCCTAACTAGGTGCCAGATCCGTTACCTGTCTCATTTAATCCTCACAACTCTATGAATTAAGTACTGTTGTCACTCTCATTTTAGAGATGAAAAACTGGCACATAAAAGATAAGCAAATTGTGCAAGGCCGCAGAGCTGGCAAATGGCAGAGCTGGGCTGTAAACCCTGGCAGTCTGACTTAACTACTCCTCCAGACACAGGAGAGGGAGATTATTTCAAATATGGGGTTCTATTTGGGTATTTGGTGGCCAAATTGGAAAAGAAAGGAAACCAGGCCAACAATGGGAAGAAATCAGCCATTAGGCTCCTAATCACTTGCATATAGTAAGGCTTAGAGACTATTCACTGCCCAGACTGGAGTAGCCACTGCTGTTCTCCAAATGCTTGGGGGCTGAGGAAGTTGTGTATCAAGGACTGAGACTCCCTGTTTTCCCTGAGCCATTGGAGGATGGTGCTAAGGAAAGCATGACGTTCCAGCCCAGCAGTAAACTGTGTGTTACCACCAGCTTTTTCAATCACTGTGAGAGAAGGAGCACAGGGTCCCATCTTTGCCCTGGGCCCTGAGAAACATGCCTCACACTGGAGGGACATTTTTCATACTTTTGACTCCAAGCACTCTCCAATTATGAAAAATGGCTCCAGTATTCATTTTTCTACTTACAACTCCCCATCCTTCCCTCACCTGAATGAATCTGTCAGTTGTCTCCTGAGGAGGAGCCAAAGACTGACCTATATGCAGCACTAGTTCAAAATGGATCAAACAAACTCCTGTTTTTTACTTATTCCAGAAAGATTCTGAGTGACTGCAGTGCCTGTTGATAACTCACACAGCCCTGGGAATCTGGCCAGAGAAAGGTTCCAGGCACCTGGCAGACAAAGCTGAAGTTGCCTCCCTGGAAAAGGGAAAATTCTGGGAGCTGGGATGCTAGGCTTGCTAAGCTGGGACCTTCTCCCTCATCTTTCACTCTTCCAGCTCCTCCAACAGTGCCACCCATAATTCTTCATTAACTCTTTTCCATGCTCCACTCTTTTGGTTCACGTTATTAGAAGAATGCTTTCTCCAGGAAAGCCCAGCCAGCACAAGGGGGTTCCATGGGGTTGTTTAAACTTCAAAATCTCCCTATTCATGTTTTTCCAGTGGCCAAATATGGGGGTGAGGTCGGGAGGAGAGACCTCATAGGTCCAGTAAACATTCCCTCCAGGATCCCCTAGGGCAGTGATGGTGAACCTATGACACGCGTGTCAGAGGTGACATGCAAACTCATTTTTTTGGTTGCTTTTTCTTTGTTAAATGGCATTTAAATATATAAAATAAATATCAAAAATATAAATCTTTGTTTTACTATGGTTGCAAATATCAAAAAATTTCTGTATGTGACACAGCACCAGAGTTAAGTTAGGGTTTTCAAAATGCTGACACGCCGAGCTCAAAAGGTTTGCCATCACTGCCCTAGGGCCTAAGGGAAGTGGCTCTATAAGATTATGACAGCCTGCTTCCAGAGCTCCCAGCCCCATGCTCTCTTTTTCTGACCCCAAGATAATCTACAGCTCATCCACCAAGAAGTTTCCAGACTCTTCTTCAGAGTTGTCCACTAAATCACTTGCATCTACTAGAGACCCACCTCTGCTTCCTGGCCAGCAGAAATCCAGACCTACAGAGAGCAGGCCAACTCCCCAGTTAGTGTCAAAATGCTGGAGTGTGGGGGTACATTCTCTCTTCCCGCAATCAGTGCCAAAAGTGCTCATGAATATTGATTAGAACACCAGGAGGGTTAAGGAAGAATGAAGAAAACAAGACTGAGAGATAAACAGAGGGGAAAGCTGGGACTGGGTGTGGCATCTGCCCTCTGATAGATGAACAGAGTCGCCCCCCCCCCCATACCGGTAGGATCTTTATTTATACTCCAAGTAACAGGAAGTTACATCACATCTGGGTGGGCCTTGAGTTCCTGGCGACATAATGGGATCCACACCCCTAGCACCTGGGCTGGAAAGGTCAGACTGAGTGGCTTCCTTGCCTCTTGGCTAGGACTGCCCCCAGAGCGTGGCTCTGCCTGTGCCCTTGGTTCTGTTGACAATATGTTTAAGAAGCATGCCCATGTGTCTTGCCAGGGGCCCATTGGGTAGGTTAAGAGATGCTCCTGTTCTCCTTTTCTTATACTCCCTGCAGGAGGCCCATTTAGAACTTATTTTCCCCTTCAGGGCACTCTTTAATGTTCTTTTAAAGAGGATTTCAGTGGTCCAGGGATAAACACACACCTGATTTGCCCCAGCTCACACCCTCACAAGGAAGATTTAGAGCCATTTCTTTGGCATTATTTGGCTATAGATCCTTTCTCCTCTAATACCCATACCTGCTCTTCCCCCTTGGAAGGCCACTGACTTTCTACAATAGGACATTTTCCATATCAACTGCTAGCTGGTCCTAGAGAGGAAGTTTGGAGAGGCCTTTGAATGTGGTATTCCCAGGATGATATATATGGTGGGACCCAAATTTCTGGGCCACCTTCTGTGCCAGGCACTGGGTATAGAATGGTGAAAAAGGCTGTTCTTGTACTCATGGAACTTACAGTCTAATGGAAGAAAAACGAACCAAATCATCACATACATAACTAATGTAATTACAAGTTGGGATAAGAGCAGTGAAGGATACAAATGGTGCTCAAGTATAGAATAACAGGAGTGAGAGAAGTTTACTTCTTTTTCCCCAAATCACACATGCACCTGGTTTAAAAAGTCAACACTACACTAAAAAGTAGAAACTTTTGTTTACAATAAAAAGTAGAAACTTTTGTTCACCTCAACCTTCAGTCCCACAAAGCTACTACTTTTAACCTTTCTCTTTGAATTCTTTTGACTGACTTCTATTTCTCTAAATAACATGCTTTGTTCTCTCTTTTTCTTTTATTTTTTGGATTTGTCAATTTGAGATATTCGTCTATTGGATTTCTATTAAGATAGATGACAGTGCAGTGGTCAACATCACACCCTCTTCTATTTCTCCACACCTTCCAATATCTATATATATAAAACCCTAATATGCAAATAGAATGAACGGTGGAACAACCAAACAACCAAACAGCCGAACAACCAGTTGCTATAATGTGTGCTCACCACCTGGAGGTGTGCACGGAATATGGCAGGCGTCAGCCACAGGTGGCAGAGCATGGGACATGGTGGGCGTTGGCTGTGGTGGGATGGTGGAACAGATGAGTGGGGGTGTGAGACAAAGGTGGGGCACCAGTCACTGTGATCAGGGCGGGCCTCTGGTGGTTACTAAAAATTCTTTGCCCCCGCATGCCGTGGTCCCACCCAGTGCTCACACCCACTGCCAGCTGCCAGAGCTGCTGCTTGCAGCTGTTGCCAGTGCCCGGTGCTGGCCCCAATCCCTCGGCACTGTCAGTGGGTGTGAGCAGCAGCTGCCAGCCCGATCGCCACTCAGGACTTCTCCATCTTCCCCTGCTCCTAAGGGGCAATCGGGGCCGGCAGCCACCTTTCGCACCCTCTGCCAGCACCGGAGCCTCTTGCATCTGCTGCCAGCACCCCAGGACCGGTCCCAGTCGCTGGGCGCCATCAGTGGGTGTGAGCGGCTGTTGGCCCCAATTGCCCCTTAGGGCTTCTCCACCTCCCCCTGCTCCTGAGGAGTGATCAGGGCAGCACAGCTGCTGCTCACACCCACTGATGGTGCTGGCCCTGCTTGCACCCGCTGCTGGCGTTGGCTCAATCACTCTGCACCATCTGCATGTGGGAGTGGCAGCAGCAGGAGCGGGGCTGCTGGCAGATGGAGGACTGGGGGCCACAGCAGGAGGGGCCAGGCTGGGGTGCGGAGGATGGGCCGAGACTTGCCCCTGTGCCCACTGCAGCCTCGCACCTACAGTTCCATTCAAGGTGCATGAATTTGTGCACTGGGCCCCTAGTAGGTGTATAATATTGTAGCTCTATTACAAATAGCTTTGTAACATTAAATAATGCACATAAACTCTTATATATTGGGCCATCAACTATAGACAGCATTCTTTTTTTTAAAATATATTTTATTGAGTTTCCACAGAGAGGAAAGGAGAGAGATAGAGAGTTAGAAACATCGATGAGAGAGAAACATCGTCCAGCTGCCTCCTGCACACTCCCCACTGCGGATGTGTCCGCAACCAAGGGACATGCCCTTGACCGGAATCAACCCTGGGACCTTTCAGTCCGCAAGCCGACGCTCTATCCACTGAGCCAAACTGGTTTCGGCTAGACAGCATCTCTTGACTCCCCACTTTTATCAGTTGGAACTTTGCAAATCTGTACCCTGCCCTCCACTTCTATTCCCCTTCTACTTCTAGTTTCTGTGAAATCTATAGTTACTTTTTACATTGTCAAGGTTGATAACATTTACATTCTCTTCTATAACTATGATTACATCACCCATGCTTTGTGAAAATTGACAACTAATACACAATATTGTATATTATTGTAACTTTCTAAATATAATTCACTGCAGACAGGGATGTATTATGATTTTCATGGGCCCTAGGCAATTTTGCTTTCATGAGCCTTTTCTTTATAAAAATGATCAAAATGATATTTTATGGTTGTATTAGTGTAAAGACAAATATTTAATATCACATATTAAAGTATTTTCTTTTACTCAAAAGTTCATTTTTTCTTCTGATTTTAAAAGAAAGTAAAATATTTTTATGGCCTCAAACTTTATGTAATAGAATTATACTTATGTATCCTTTCATGTGTGAATCTTTAAATTAAGTTAGTGTAATTTTTATTATCTATCTTTTAAAACAGTTTTATTAAGAAACTAGGGGCCTAGTGCATGAATTTGTGCACCTTGAAAGGAACTGTGGGCTGTGAGGCTGTAGCGGGCACAGGGGCAGTTCTCGGCCCATCCTCTGTGTCCCTGCCCAGTACCTCCTGCCTTGGCTCCCGCTCCCCTGTCTGCCAGCAGCCTTGCTTCCACCGCCACCGCTCCCATATGCTGATGGCACTGGCCCTGCTCACACCCACTGATGGCACGGAGTGATCGGGTGCAAGTGGTGTCTTCTGGCCCCAATCACCTCTCAGGAGCAGTGGGAGGTGGAGAATCCCTGAGGGGCAATCAGGGCTGGCAGCCACTGCTCACATATGCTGAGTGATTGGGGCTGACCCCGGGCACTGGCAGTAGGTGCAAGCAGTGGCTCCAGTTCCGGCAGTGGGTGCAAGTAGGGCTGGTGCCAGCAGCAGGTGCAAGCGCCAGGCGGGACCGTGGTGCGTGGAAGCAAAGAATTTTCAGTAACCACCAGCTGCTCACCCTGATGACAGTGATGAGTGCCCCGCCTTGGTCTGGCACCCCTGCTCACCTGCTCCACCATCCTGATGTGGCTGATGCCCACCATGTTCTGCACGTGCCTCCAGGTGGTCAGCACATGTCATAGTGACCAGTTGTTCAGTTGTTCCACTGTTTGGTCTATTTGCATATTAAGGTTTTATATATATAGATAAGCAACCTACAATAAATTGCACTTATGTAAAGTACACAATATAATCAGTTATTACATATGCATATTTCTGTGAAACCACCACCACAATCAAAATATTGAACATATCCCACACCCCTAGAAGTTTCCTTGGGCCCTTCATAACTCATTTCCCCCAACCACTGACCCACTTTCTGTCACTATAGATTAGAATTTTGTATAATTGTAATAATGCAATATGTATAGTTTGTGTCTGACTTCTTTCACATATTATATTTGTGAGGTTCATCTATGTTCTTGTATGAATCACTAGTCAATTCCTTTTTATTGCTAAGTAGTATTTCATGGTACGGCTATACCACAATTTGTTTATATATTTGTTTTTACTGGGCATTTGAGTTATTTCCAATTTTTGACAATTATAAATAAAACTTCTAAGAACATTTCATGTACAAGTTTTTGTGTGGACATATGTTTTTCCTTTCTCTCTAGAAGTGAAATGGCTATGTTATATGGTAGGTATATGTTTAATTTTATCAGAAACGGCCAAAAAGCTTTTCAAAGTGGTTGTATCATTTTTAAATCTCACCAACAATCAATGAATTCCAACTGCTCCTCATCCTTGCCCAAACTTGATATTGATATTTTTAAATTTTAATTTCACGTGACTGTAGAGAGGTACATTATTGTTTGCAGTTTTTAAAAAGTATATTTTTATTGATTTTAGAGAAGAAGGGAGAGGGAGAGCAAAATACAAACATCAATGATGAGAGAGAACCACTGATTGGCTGCCTCCTGCATGTCCCACACTGGGAGATTGAGCCCACAATCCAGGTATGTGCCCTGAATGGGAATGGAATCGAACTGTGACCTTCTGGTTCATAGTAGCTGATGCACAACTACTGAGCACACCAGCCAGGCTTGCTTTACATTTTGATGAAGTCCACTTTATCAATTTTTTTTCGTTTATGGATCAACTAGTGACCCAGTGCATGGATTTGTGCACATTGAAAGGAAATTAATTAGAAGGTGGCTGGAAAGGCAGGACTGCGCAAGGTGGGCCAGACACACCCTGGAGCCAACCTCCTGTGGTCCCTCCCTGGCTGGCCACACCTGAGGCACTGCCACTGGAAGGGCTTCTGCGGAGTGAGCGGGGTCCCTCTGGCAGGTTGGCTCCCTCAGCCTGGCCTGCGGGAATCGGGCAAAATCCAACCCTTCGACATCCCCAGAAGGGTCCCAGGGTGTGAGAGGGCACTCTACAAAGCTGCTGTTGTACAGAGTGTGGAACGCAAATGGAAGTGTGCAGTAAACCAGAGTCCAGGCCATTAGTGCCTCAGCAACAACATAACCCATGGCCGAAGGTGGAATCATGAGGCCCTGCGAGGAATTGGGGTTGCTCCTCTCTGGTGTCAGTGTGCATCACCCAAGAACCGCTGCTGCCAAGTCACTGCAGCTCAGCAGCTCCTGCGTTGAGTGTCTGCCCCCTGGTGGTCAGTGCACATCATAATGACCAGTAAGCATATGACCACTTAGCATATTAGCCTTTTATATATAGATCTATTGAAGCCATGTATAAAAACTGTTTTCCTAACCCAAGGTCATGAAGATTTTCTCCTATGTCTTCTAAAAGTTTTATAGTTTTTTTTTTTGGGGGGGGAGGGTAAGAGATCAACCGAAGGACTTGTATGGATGCATATAAGCATAACCGATGGACATAAGACACTGGGGGGTAGGGAAGGATGGGGGAATGCCAAGGGGGGGAAAGAAGGAGACATATGTAATACTCTTTGTAATACTTTAAGCAATAAAAAAGAAAATAAATAAAAATAAATGTTTTATAGTTTTAGGTTTCACATTTGGACTTAATATCCATTTTTAAAAATTGATTTTTTAAATTTTTTTAAAGCAGTTTTATTTTACTTTATTTTTATATATTTTTATTGATTTTTTACAGAGAGGAAGGGAGAGAGATAGAGAGCTAGAAACATTGATGAGAGAGAAACATCGATCAGCTGTCTCCTGCACATCTCCTACTGGGGATGTGCCCGCAACCCAGGTACATGCCCTTGACCAGAATCGAACCTAGGACCTTTCAGTCTGCAGGCCGACGCTCTATCCACTGAGGCAAACCGGTTTCGGCTAAAAATTGATTTTAGAGAGAGGAAGGGAGAGGAAGAAATATGGGTGAGAGAGAAACATCATTAATTGGCTACCTCCTGCACACCACCTACTGGGGATTGAGACTGCAACCTGAGCATGTGCCTTGACTTGGGAATTGAACCCAAGTGACCTGGGTTGAAGCTCAACCACTGAGCAATACTGGCCGGGGTTAATATACATTTTTAATTATTTTTTATATAAGGTATGATATTTAGATCAGTGTTTGTTTTGTTTTTTTAAACATGCAGCTACCTATTGTTTCAGCATTATTTGTTTAAAAGACTATACTTTCTCCATTGAATTGCCTTTGCATCTTTATCTCTTTTCTTTTCTTTTTTTTTTTTAAATCTTTTTTTTAAATATATTTTATTGATTTTTCACAGAGAGGAAGGGAGAGAGATAGAGAGTCAGAAACATCGTGAGAGAGAA
>NW_006294868.1:17838-18834 GCF_000327345.1 Myotis davidii | reverse complement strand
AAAGCCGCCCTCAAGATCGCCCGCTGC
The DNA here is from genome assembly GCF_000327345.1 of Myotis davidii. Lineage (NCBI taxonomy): Eukaryota > Metazoa > Chordata > Mammalia > Chiroptera > Vespertilionidae > Myotis > Myotis davidii. The sequence goes on along the minus strand of NW_006294868.1, from coordinate 18,807 downwards.
CAGACAGTCCAGTTTCTCCCCGCATGAGTCCTGGGTCCCCAGAGACTTCCCGGAACCGGAGTTCAGAGCCGGCGGGAGCTTGTGACTCCCTCCGGATTCAAAAAGACCGCCGCGTCCTCGGGTGCCACCCCCTTTCCGCGCGCGAGCCCCGCGAGATCCCCGTACCTCTGCGCTTCTCTCCTGCAGCTTCTGCGGGTCTCAGTGTGCTTTTCCTTCCTTCTAGTTGTAGAGTTTACAGTCAGCCAGGCTTCCTATGGTTCTGGATGAAGTCCGTATTGTTTCTCTGAGGTATTAATCAATTGTTGTGAGCGGCATTAATTTCCCGGTGTTTATCTCTGCCGCCATCTTAGTTTCTCCCCGGTTTCGGCCTTTATCTCTTTTCATAGATCTTTGTTTGGACTGTTTTCTGCCCCATTGATCTATATGCTTATCCCTTCACCAATACCATACTATCTTGATTACCTAGGTTTATATAAACCTTAAAATTATTCAGGGTTATTCCTATAACTTTATCCTTTTTTTTCAGATACTGTCTTGGCTTTTCTAATTTGTCTTTCCATATTGATTTTAGAATAAGCTTATCTATATCTACAAGAAACCTTCTGGGATTTTGATAGACATTACATTAAATCTATCACTCAGTTTGGGAGAATTGACATTTTAACCATGTTGAGTCTTCTAGTCCACAAACATGGTATGTCTCCCCATTTATTTAGGTTTGATTTCTTTAATCAGTGTTTTATAATATTTGGCTGCACATGGTTAAGAACTGTAGGTTTGAAAAATTTTGCATGACATCCAGTTCATTTTTCTGTTAGAAAACTCATATCTTCCACCAACTTTGGGAAATTTGTCCATAGTACTCCTTTGAAAATTTTCTCTCTTCCTTCTTTTTGGAATTACTAATAGATGGATTTTAGACACTGAACCTCTTGAATTTTATCTTCTTTTAAAAAATATATCTTTATT
>NW_006294868.1:15673-17807 GCF_000327345.1 Myotis davidii | reverse complement strand
GGATCAAGCCCACAACCCAGGCATGTGCCCTTGACTGGAATCAAACCTGGGACCCTTCAGTCTGCAGGCTGACATTCTATCCATTGAGCCAAACCAGCTAGGGCTTGAATTTCATCTTTATTGTTTTTCTTTTCTCTTTTATTTGTCATTCCTTTTTTCTTCATTGTGGGAGATTTTCTTATCTATATCTTCCAATTCACTGTAGTAGGCAGAATTCTAAGACAGCCCATAAGATTACTGTTCCTAGTGTACACACTCTGTACAATCCCCTCCCCTTGAGTGTGGGTAGGACCTGTGAATATGATGGGATATTACTCCCATAATTAGGTTATATGAGAAAGTTGAAGGATTTTATATATAGAATTCAGGTCCCAAATCAGTCCTTTTTTAGTTAATCAAAAGAGAGATTACTCTGGGTGGGCCTGACTTAATCAGATGAGCTCTTTAAAGTGATCTAAGCATCAGAGATAGAAGTCAGAGACATTCTCCTGCTGTCTTTGAAGAAGAGAACAATCACAGTGTGAACTCTTAAGGAGAGTGATGGCTTCTAGGAGTTGAGGGTCTCCTTCTTATGACTTAAAAAAATAAATTTTGCCCACAACCTGAATGAGCTTGGAAAAGAACTCTGAAATCTAGATGAGAACATACCTTGGGGACACCTTGATTGAATTCTGGTGAGATCCCAGGCAGGGAGCCCTGCTATGTTGTGTCTGGACTTCTGCCCTGCAGAAACTGAAATAATAAATGTGTTGTTTTTAGCCCATAAGCTTGTGGCACCTTCTATGACTTATTTACTTTGCCCATTATATATTTTTATTTCCCAGAGCTCATCATTTAAAAAATAAATTCATTTATTTCATATAAGCAATATATTCCATGTGGTTCAAAAATCAAAGCAATATACAAAGGTTTATATTGACAAGTTTTACAAAGCATTCAGTTGTGTTCTTTTTATTTTTTATACCTTTCTATTCTTGATATACAGAATGTAAATACATTCTCAAAGTTCTCTGTAAATAGTTTTGGAGTTCCCTAAATTAACTCCCTTGTTCCGTTTATCTTGTAATTTCTTTTTAATGTTTCAACCTTTCCTCATATGTCTAATGCTCCTTTGTTTCCCGTTCATCTTTTAAAATGAGGCAATAGAGAGTCTGAATGGGAGCTAGGTGTTTGAGCAGACCTTATCAATGGGCAGATTTTGCTTAAGGACAATGAGAGGGCAGGTGATTATGAGTTTTCTGTGGATTCACAGGGTTGGAGGAGACAGGTTCAAATATCAGACTGCAGAACACTTAACTCTGAGGCATTAACATCCAATTACTACTTTCCCTAATTATCTCTAGATTTTTTGTCCAATTTCTTTACAGAAGAAACCCTTTGTTTTCAGGCCAGCAAGTACATATTTGACAGCTAGTTTGTCTCCATGTAGGGGTTGAGAGTCCACTCTTACTTGTGTAGGCCTTCAGCTGTGAGGCATTGTTGTCAGCCTCACTTCTCATTTCTACTTTGTGTCACACTTGTAGTCTCTGAGGTCAGACACTGCTAGAGTTTGCAAGGTAGGTGGGCTGCCTCTTTAGCTGCAGCACTTCCACCCATACTTTAAACTGATTGTTTGCTTCATTGTGCTTCATCAGTTAGCACTCCTCCAGATGCTTTCTGACTTTGGAAATTTATTTAAATTTCTCATCCACTGACAGCTCCCCTCCTGTTCTCTTTATTGTGGTGGGTTTATGCATTTTAAAATTTCTGTACTATTATTTTAATGAGGTCTCTGGAGGGAGATGACTTAAGTGTTTGTGTTCAGCCTACCATCTTGAACTGAAAAAATGGTCAATGGGGAGAATAGTGGTGCCTATTACATGGGCTTTTTGAGGATTAAATGATTTATGCAGGTAAATTGCTTGTCACACAGTGTCTGGCATGCATTTGATTACTTATAAATATTAGTTATTGTTATTATTATTACCTTGGCAAGCAATTTGGGAATAAAGTTCTGGACAGGGAATCTTTTCCTAATGCCATTTGGAATGATACCAAGCAGGTGACCACTGCAGTCACCATCTAGTCAGGTCTGGCCTAAGTCTGATTTTCAGTGCCTTTAGTCCCAAAAATGATGCTTTGGGAAATAGTTTTT
>NW_006294868.1:10803-14045 GCF_000327345.1 Myotis davidii | reverse complement strand
CGTTACTCTTTCCTCCTAGTTGTAGGACTTCCACTCAGCCAGCGTTCCTGTGGGTCTGGGTGATGTCCCTTCCGTCTTTTAGTTTCACTTTTGAAATGGCTGTTCGAGGCGGCAAACTCCGGCGTTAACCTATGCCGCCATCTTGGTTCTAGGGGAAATAGTTTTAAGTTTGGGGAGAATCCATTGGAGTAAAATGGTGGGTGCAGTGAAGGTCTGCACACCCTGGGGGGCAAGCCCTGAAATGGAAGCAGAGAAGCAGAACCAGAGCCATAAAATCTCAATTTTCCCTTGCAAGCAAATTGGGAGCCAGCTGTGCCGATGGAGGTTGGTCTTCAGCATCAACAGCAGCAGCAAGCTCAAGTAGAGACCAGACCAAAGCAAGGAAGCTGACAACAAAGGACTTAGATTTGCCATTGACCCAAGGAAACCAGAGTGGATGGAAGCTGGAACCGGAAGGCAAATGAATAAGAATTGGATTTGTTTTTCTCTGGGAAAGATTGGAAATCTTCCCATTAGCAACTCATTCCTTTCCCCGTTCATCAGGCTCCCTTGCTTCTTCCTGAGTGATTGAGGGCACTGCGCCTGGCTGCATCTACTAACCTTTGACAGAGGCCAGAAAGGCGGGTCACTGTAGACCTGGATCTTTAGGCCTCCCCTCCAGCAGAGCCAGCTCCCTGAGGATGGGGTTGACCTTATATGCAATAAGCAGGAGAAGGAAGCTTGCCTAGGTTTTGTAAAATCTTTAGCAGAGCTGCCAAAACTTGATTCTGATCAGAGATACCTCCCTCACTAGCCTGCTGTTCTGGGTGACATTTCATAGTTCCTTTGGGGTTGGTGTCTTCAGAGTTCCTAGTTAAAATGCAAACATCACGGAAGTGTGGTATTCAGACATGGGTCCATTGCCAGCTTGAAGACATTAGTTCTAATTTGTTTCTTCAGTTAAACAGCACCTAGCAGGTTTCTCGAAAGAGGTGGAGGTGCGGAGGGTAAGGAGGTGAAGATGGGGTGCCTGTACCTGACAGAGTGAGATGGAAAGACAAATCAGAAACAGGGGTACCCTGTAGGCAATCTCAACTTGGATGGGAGGCTGGAATGCTTTCCAAGATCCTTTTTCTTCTGTGATTCCACATTTTGGAGAGGCAAAAAGGTGAAATGATTTGGTTATTCCTCTTGCTTACTTGGGGATTCCATAGTATCCAGTCAGTTGAAAAAAGGGAGAAAGACAACAGAGCCCAGGGAGTGGGTGAAATGTCTGGAAGAGAATTGGGGGCAAAGCCTTGGGAAGCCCTTTTCCTTCACAACACCTTTAGCCAAACAGGTAGAACTAAGAGAACCCTGAAACCGGATCTTAGAGTTATGATTCTAGCCCCCAATTGGGAGCCAGCTGTGCCAATGGAGGTTGGTCTTCAGCATCAACCTACTTTCCAGGGCAGTCACTTGCCTTAGTATTTTTATCCATACAATGGACATGGTAATTCCTGCCTTAACAATCTCCACAAGATTGTTAGGATCAAATGAAGTGGCGGCCATGGGAGGGGCCCAAATTATAAAGCGTTCTTTAGCTACAAGATCTTTTTATGTATTAAGATTTTGAAAAACTAACTTTTTGATTAAGAAAGCATTATGTAATTACAGAAAATATAGCGAGGTATCAATAAAAAATTAAAATGACACTTAATCCCACCCAGACAGAGGTACCTTTGATGATTTGGATTTTGGTATATTTCCTTCCACTCTCTTTTCCTCCATATGGGCAAAAGTTGTACTTGTTTGGCCCACTGGTGTAGTCCCAAAATCTGTCACTGTTCCCAGCACATATTATATCTTCAATAAATATTTGTTGAAATAATGAGTACAACTACTTATTTTAATTGAAAACTATCTGTGTGCACAATTTTATATCCTTCTTTCTTTATCTAATTATAACCTGAGTATTTCCTATAACATTAAATAATCTTTAAAAATTAGATTTTTAACGTCTCCATTGTATTTCATCACTTCAATTGTATCAGCCCTATATTATTGGACATTTGTGTTGCTTCCAAACTTCTACTATAATAATTAAAACAGGTAAGCATCCTCATAGCAAAATATTTTTGCTCATACATTTTTATTTCCTTTGGATAAATTGTTAGTGGGATTCCTGAGTGACATGGTAAGCACATATGAAAGACTTTTAATACATATACCAGATTACCCTCCATGAAATTTACCAATTTACCCGCCAGCAGTGTCTATGTTTTATTATGCTTCTCTTTTTTATTTCGACTTTGTCAAATCTATCTATATTTTTCCTTTGTAACTTCTTCCATTGCTTTTAGGCTTAGAAAGTCCTCAGGGAAGATCTTTTAAAATGATAAAAGGTCAATTTGTTTGTAGTTCCTGTTTTTACAATGCAATGTATTCATGGAAGCTTTATCATAAGACAGTCTACATATTGGGAAGTGGACCAAGCTCATGCATACACATGGCTGTATTCATTCATTCCAACTAGACTGGTTTCATCAGAAGAAACTAGTGAATATATGGGTAAAGGCAGCAAGGGGTTAGTATAGGTCTTCCAAAAGCAATACTGCAGGGCAAATAGTGAAGTGCAAGACTTGCCTCTTCATGGTTCCTATGTCTTTCTTGGATATTACTTTTCAAGCAAACTCAGTTCAGAACTCTCCTTTCCACAGCTGAAACAGCCCTGCAGTTCAGAGCGATTCCACCAGTGAGTGGATGGTAGGCCTAAGGAAAGCCTAGGATTATTAGTTTTTAAAAATATATTTTTATTGAGTTCAGAGAGGAAGGGAGAGGGAGAGAAAGATAGAAATCAATGATGAGAGATAATTGTTGATTGGCTGCCTCCTGCACGCCCCACATTGGGGATCGAGCCCAAAACCTGGGCATGTGCCCTGACTAGTTCATAGGTTGATGCTCAACCACTGAGCCATTGGCTGCCTTCTGCAGGCCCCCAACACGGGCAACCCTGGCATATGCCCTTGACTGGAATTGAACCAGACACCCTTCAGTCAGCAGGCCAACGCTCTATCCACTGAGCCAAACCAGCTAAGGCAGGATTGTTCTTATATTAAGACTAGAGGCCCGTTGCACAAAGATTCGCGCAATAGGCTTTCCTTCCCCTAGCTGCTGGCATTGGTTTTCCTCCAGAACCCGGGACCCAGGCCTTTGGAAATTAACTTGCCATCTTTGTTGGGTTAATTTTCATAGTCACTCTGATTGGCTGGTGGGCATAGGGG
>NW_006294868.1:1407-10600 GCF_000327345.1 Myotis davidii | reverse complement strand
CAGGAAGGTACAACAGGGTCTCTGGCCAATGTTGCCCAAGAAAGCCACATGTGGCTCACTCTGGGACAAAGGAGGTAAGAGAGGTTCAAAAAGAGTTCCCCTTTGGAAATTAACTTGCCATCTTTGTTGGGTTAATTTTCATAGTCACTCTGATTGGCTGGTGGGCATAGTGGAGTGACAACCAATTTACATATTTCTTTTTTATTAGTGTAGAAGATACTAGAGAGTAATAAGCATTTTAGAGAAGTTTTCCCTTGAGTCTGACTTTCCTTAACTGAGAGTCTTGAGTGACTTGTGGGCTGCCTGGCTGGATTTTGGAATGAATAAAGCTCAAGCTGGTCCTCAGAAGGAAGGTACAACAGGGTCTCTGGCCAATGTTGCCCAAGAAAGCCACATGTGGCTCACTCTGGGACAAAGGAGGTAAGAGAGGTTCAAAAAGAGTTCCGTCACCCTAGCCAGTCTGGCTCAGTGGATAGAGCATTGGCCCATGGACTGAAGGGTCCTGGGTTCAATTATGGTCAAGGACAAGTACCTCAGTTGCAGACTCGATCCCAGGCTCTGGTCTGGGCATATGTGGGAGGCAACCAATTCTCATATTGATGTTTTTCTGTGTTTCTCCCAGTCCCTTCCATTGTTACTATAAATTAATGGAAGAATATCCTCGGGTGAGGATTAACAACAAAAAATAAATAAATAAAAGATTTCTTAAAAAAATAATTAAATTTTTTAAAAAGTTCAGTAATTGATCATCTCTATCCCCAAAACATCTGGCAGAGGTGCTGAGCACATAATAGATGCTTGATAAATATTTGTAAAATGAATGATTCAATAAACTAACATTTTCTTTGTTAGTCTTTGCATCCAGAGAGTTTCTTGTCCACTCCCTAGCATTTTATGCCTGACTTCCTCCTTTACTATCAAAACTTCCCTATCCTGTTTCCCACTCTTTTCAGGAAGCCTTTCTCAAGGTCCTGAAACTGGATATTCAAATTGGAACATTGGATAGGCATTAGGGCTGTGTAGATATGCGGTAGCACCCTCAATTTACCATTGAATGGTGTATGATATTGGGAAAGTAATTTACCATTTCTAAATCTCAGTTTCTCTATCTGTAAAGTGAGGTTAACAATAGTATTTACCTCTTCAGGCTGTTGTGAAGATTAAATGAGATACCACATGTAAAGAATTTAGCAAAAAACCTGGCATATGGTGAACACTGTGGCTGCTATAATAAAACAACACAGATTGGGTAGCATATAAACAACAGAAATTCATTTCTCATAGTTGTGATCTCGGATTTTGGAAGTACAAGATCAGAGTGTCAACATGTTGGGATTGTGGTGAAAACCTGCCCTCTGGTTCATAAATGGCTCTTTCTGGCTGTGTCTTTTTTTTTTAATTGATTTTTTTTACAGAGAGGAAGTGAGAGGGATAGTTAGGAACATGGATGAGAGAGAAACACCAATCAGCTGCCTCCTGCACGCCCTCTACTGGGGATCAAGCGCGCAACCAAGGTACATGCCCAGTCTGGAATTGAACTTGGGACCCCCAAACAACACAAATTTATTCTCTCACAGTTCTGGAGGCCAGATAATTAAAGGCAGGCTAAAATCAAGGTGTCCCACTCCCTCTGGAGCTCTAGAGCAAAATCTATTCCTTGCCTCTTCCAGCTTCTAGTGGCTGCCAGCATTCTGGGGCTTGTGGCTGCATCACTCCAATCTCTGCCTCTGTAGTCACATTACCTTCTCCTCTTCTGTGTATGTCTATATATATGTGTGTGTGTGTGTGTGTGTGTGTGTGTGTGTGTGTGTTCAATACTCCTCTGTATTTCTCTTATGAGGACACATGGTAGTGTATACAGAGTTTACCTGGATAATCCAGAATAATTTTGTGTAGTATAAGACCCAAAATGGCATGTATGCTTTAACATCTTTGAGTCTCACAGGACCTCAAAGTTCTAACTGTGCTTTCCTCTGCTCTTGCTAGTGGGAAAGGCTCTACACCCAGCTAGTCCCCCTATTAGCCAGATAATCTGCATCACACCAGGCCCAGTCCTCAACTTCCCTGATGGCCTGTGAAATTATTCAGACAAGCCAATCACATTCTCACTCGGGAACCTAGGGAAACAAACCCCACCCTCTGTTACTACAAAGCCTGCCCTCAACAGTCCTTTCCAGTTTACTCTGTTTCCAAGTGTAACCCTTGTGTGGCCCTACATGACATGTAGTGCCCTCCTCCCCTAAGCTGTGAGTATATGTGACTAATAAATTGCTGTTCACCTCATGTGTCTAGTGTCAGGTGTCATGTGTTTGACCATCCCTAGAACCCTAGACTGCTACTCCTTCCCACACCATTGGGGTTAAGAGGGAAAAAAACATATCTACCCATCTCAAGATGCTTAATTTAATCACATCTGCTAAGACACCCCCCCCCCCCCCCCCCCCCCCGCCACACACACACACTTTTTATAATATAAGGTGATATTCACAGTTTCTAGAGAGCAGGAGGTGAAAATCGTTTGCGGCGGGGGTGGGGGGGCATTTTTAGCCTACCACAGTAGCCTTTATTATTATTAAAGAGAGTACAATTTTACAAACAAACTTTAAAGGGCTGATTATTTAATTCAGTATATCTGAGTTCTTGTTGATTTTTCCGTTAAGGAATACTAAGAACTTAACCAAAAATTTTTTGAGGAAAGCGAAACATAAAGAATTTAAAATTATTTTTGAAAACCACTTAATGGTGGCAATAGTCTTCTCTTATTAACAAATCTTTTTCCAGTTCTCTCCTCATACTTGATTTTCAGGGCTGTGGCAGAGCCTGTTTGTACCCTCATGTCAATTCTCCTTTTTTTCTATAGCATTAAAAATTTTAGCTAGGTACATGGCTTCCCAGAAAAAATAGTCTTTTTCCTAGTTTCCCTTCTAGCTAGAAGTGGCCATGGGTGTAAGCCAGTAGTATGTAACATTCAGGCCGGGGGGTATAAGCTTAAGTGACATGTGTCAGATTCTAGGAGCCTTCTTTAAGAAAGCTGCCCATATCCTTTGCCTCTTCTTTGAACTTTCCTCATCCTACTATCTAGAATGCAGATTTGATGGTTGGAGCTTTATATCACCACCTTGGACTATGAGAACAAGGGCAATACTGTAGGAATGGCAGAATACTGAGCTGGAAGTAGCCTTGATCCCTGAACCTGACACATGAGAGATAAACTATTTTGTTATTTTGGTTTTTCTGTCAATAGAGGTTGATACTGACTGAAACAGAATTTTATCCTTCTCTTTCTCCTCCTCCTTTCTGGTTGCTATTGTTGTTATTCTCCAAAAGGCCCGCTTGCTAAGAGAATTCAGATATTATGACCTTTGCTCATTAACCTGTATGACTTCAACATCCATATGAACTGAGGGTACCAAAGCCTCATAGTTCTTTAGTACTTAATTCCAATAACTGTGTTCTCTATATCAGTTCAGTCACCCATGACTCTTTTTTAAATCACCACTTGAGGATATGTTTAAGAGAGAGGAAGAAAGAGAGAGAGAGAGAGAGAGAGAGAGAGAGAGAGAGAGAGAGAGAGAGATCAATGTGATAGAGAAACACCAATTGGTTGCATTCAAGCCCTGACTAGGGATTGAACCTGCAACCTAGGTATGTGCACAGACTGGGAACCGAGTCCCCAGCCTTTTGGTATAGGGGACAACACTCCAACCATCTGAGATACCTGAACATGGTCAGCCACCCATGACTTTTACATCTCCAAAAATAAGTAACGCAAACATCTCACTGTACGACCAACAGCTTCTTCCTCTTCTTGATTACTTTTTCGACTATTCTCACTATGACCTTTTCTTGACTGAATCAGCACCTTAGTATATTGAGGCATTACTTTTCTCTCAACCCATTACCTCTCTATTTTTTTCTATTTGTACTCAGCTTATATTACATGATTCATCATTTCATCTTTTTTTTTACTGTACCAAACTCTCTTAAAACCTCTGACTTTTTGCTGCACCTGCCTGGTAAAGCCCTAATTCTGGATGAACCCTGTTATCTACTTTCTTGGTTCTTTAACCAAAGAACCCAAGCACTGCCAAAAAAGTTACAGAATAAGGCAAACTGGCATCACTATACATTTATGATAATAGATTATTCCAGTGAAACATAGCACATTGAATATTTATTCCCTCATTAAAACCCATCGAAATGGGAGTAATTTTTTAAAAAGTATAAATTCATGAGACCAAAGAGCAGAAAAAACCAGAGAATATGATGTGAACACATTTTTGAAAGATGGAAAGCAGGTGGAGGAGTTAGCAGAGCTGAAAAGGCTAAATAGAAATCCCATGTAAAGGATGATGAGAAGTGAACCAAATCACCTACAGAATCCCAGAGAAGCTCAGGACTTGGAGATGCTAGTTAATGAGTAAAGTTGGGGTGGGAATTGTGTAAATCTGTGAAGAAAAAATTTGCCTGAAAACCTGTATAAGAAAGATTAACATCTCGAATCTCTTCCCCCAACCTGATAGTAGACACGAGATTTATTCCAAGAAGAAACCGAACTGGAGATACTTTATTTTTGGAGATATCAGGCACAGAGCATGGTACCATTTGAAAACAGAGGGATTAAACAAAAGTCTACATATTCAATGGTGAGAATCCCATACCTCTTGTGCCATTTTAGCTTCAAGTATATTAGCAGTTAGATATATACATTAGTACTCCCTTATATATGGTTTTACTTCCTGTAGTTTCAGTTACTCATGGTCGACTGCAGTCTGAAAATATTAAATGGAAAACTCCAGAAATAAACAATTCATAAGTTTTAAATTTTGGCCATTCTTAATATTGGATGAAATCTTGTGCCTTCCACTCTGTCTCACCTGAGACATGAATAAATTCTTTTTCCAGCATCTCTTTGTTGCACACAATCCCTGCCTTATAGTCATCTAGGAGCTGTCATGGTTGTCAGATTGACTGTCGAGATATCACAGTGCTTATGATCAAATAACCTTCATTTTACTTAATAGTTCAAAGCCACTCACATAACTTATATGACAGTATCCTAGATAAAAGAGAAACATGCTAATTAACCATCCCTCTGCTACACTCAAACCACGCCCACAAGCCAATCAGGGGCAAGTATGCAAATTGACCCAACTAAGAAGGCCGCGGCCATGGAGCTGGAGCCAGCAGGAGTCTTGGGGTGCCCCTGGTGATGGAGGAAGCCAAGCTTCCCACCTGCCCTGGCTGGCCCTGGGTTATGCTCAAGGTTACAAAGTTTCAATTAGAGAAGATACATAAATCCCAGATGCCTGCTTCCAGCCTGCCCTGGCCTCTGCTCAAGGAGGCGCTGAAAAAAACGACCATCAGTCCCTTACCCAGGCTGGCCAGGCACCCCAGCGGGACACCCCCGCCCCCCGGAAGCTCAATGCAGGACCTGTCCCCTGGTGGTCAGTGTGCTCCCACAGGGGGAGCTCTGCCCAGCCACAAGCCAGGCTGATGGCTGCCAGTACAGCAGTGGTGGTGGGAGCCTCTCCCACCTCCTCAGCAACGCTAAGGATGTCCGACTGCAGCTTAGGCCTGCTCCCCCCTGGCAAGTGGACATCGCCCAAGGGCTCCCGGGCTGTCAGAGGGATGTCTAACTACCAGCTTAGGCCTGTTCCCCTTGGGAGCGGGCCTAAACCAGCAGGTGGACATCCCCCAAGGGGTCCCAGACTGCGAGAGGGCACAGGCCGGGCTGAGGATCCCCCCCCCCCACCGAGTGCACAAATTTTTGTGCACCGGGCCTCTAGTATACTTATAATTGTTCTATTTTATTAGTATTTATTATCGATAATCTCTTACTGTGCCTAATTTATAAATTAAACTGTAACATAGATACATACTATATATAGGGTTCTGTATTATTTGGGGTTACAGCCATCCAGATGGTGTCTTGGAACATATCCCTTGTGGATAAGGTGTGACTACTATAATCACCAAGTAAGAGTGGAGGATTGCTGCCCTAGCCAGTTTGGCTAAGTGGATGGAGCATAGGCCTGTGGACTGAAGGGTCCCGAGTTCGATTCCAGTCAAGGGCACATAACCAGGTTGTGGGCTCAATCTCCAGTGTGGGGCATGCAAGAGGCAGCAGATCAATGATTCTCTCTCATCACTGATGTTTCTATCTCTCTCTCTCCCTCTCCCTTCCTCTCTGAAATCAATAAAAATATATTTTAAAAAAAGAGTGGAGAATTGCTCTCCAGAGAAACCAGCTGACCCAGAGAACAGATCTAAGGACACAGGCAGTCCTTGTTTTCATAGTAGGGTGGGACCATAAAAATTACCACTACACGCTGAGACCCTGCAAAGTGATTTTAATAGTCAATGAGAAAAATAACAATTATTCCATGACCATTATAATTTTTTGTCAAAATATTAAAACTGTAAAACCGTATTGGAAAATGATGAAATACTAAAACTGATACTTATTTAGTACACTGAAATTTAAAACATTAGAGACATTGAGAATTAAAGTGTTTTATTTATAAAAGTACTCAAGAAGTAGCTTGAACAATGCTTACCTTCTTATTGTAGTTTAATTTATGATATGGAACAAGCATATTTTTTATGCTTTCACAAAAATTATCATACTCTTTTCTAAATTTGGATCAGCTTCTAATATTTTAGCCTTTTCACTTTCAATGAAACATCTCAGAGTTCCTTTAATGTGAAATTTTATGGCAGCAGCACTTCCTCTGGAGCACCTTCATCTTTTTTATCAAAACCAATTTCCTCGTTTATGTCAGTAACTTGTTCTTCACTAAGTTTCAATGGCTACATACCTAGAATATCTCCCTTATGGCCACTTCATGATCCTTCATCTTTTGTCATATAAGTTATTGATGGAATTGCCTTTCAAAAAAGACCAGTCTCATCAACATTAAATGGTTAATGATCATTATAAACACCTCCTTTAACTAATATTTGGAATCTGGGTGCAAATTTTATAGCAATATTCTCAACTGTGCTAGTTGCTTCACCTGATAGATTAACATTAGACAATTTGTGCCAACTTTTGAAATGATTAAAGCAGCATTTACTGGCAATAACTCAATGCTTTGGCCTGAACACTAGCCAAACTGATTGGGATTTTATTTTAAAATTGCAATCTTTATTTCAAAGCAGAAGTAAAACTTCATTTCAATCATAAGCAGGTTCCTGTTTTTAGTGCAACTTAAAAAATATGTTGATACAACTTTACCTTGTTTTTGGTAATATTAACTGAATTTGTCAAATGTTGTTTGTTCAGGCCTGGGTCTCATCCTATATTTGCTTTGCTGTTGCTATTTTTAAATCAGTTCCAATTTCATTTCCAGCATTTTCACTTTTCTTTTATTTGCTGTACTTTCATCTTCGTTAACCAATTTCCAGTTTTGATTATCCATTTTTATAAGATGTCATGTGGGTTTATTACTGGGAGAGAAGGAGGCAACACAATACAGACCATGCTTTTTCTGAATAATAGATTCACAGTGACCAGTCACCAAGAGGCTATGAAAGAAGTGACATGGTCTTGATGCACATTTGTTATTTACATAGTGATTTGTGGGCTGAAGAGCTAACAGTGCAATTTATACTTTATGCAATTACTCACAGTTAACATATTGTGTACTTATTGTGCAATTTGAACTGTGCTGTTGGGATACTAGTGGTAACTGAAATTTGTTCATGTAAGAATCATGAGAAATGAGGATTGCTTATACTGACTATTGTCATCCCTCCAGCAAAGTTTTGGGCTCCTGTTCAATCATCAGGCTACCAGTTACTAAACCTTAGAAGAACTTCTATTTTAGACAGAAAACCTGAATAGACATTTCTCCAAAAAGGACATACAATGGCCAATATACATATAAAAAGATGCTCAACAACACTAATCATCAGAGAAATGCAAATTACCACCACAGTGAGATATCACCTCACACATTTAAGAATGACTATCATCAATAAATCAGCAAACAACAAGTGTTGACATGGATGCGGAGAAAGGGAACCCTCATGCACTGTTGGTGGGAATGCAGATTGGTGCAGCAACTATGAAAAATAGTATAGAGGGTCCTCAAAAATTAAAAATAAAACTGTTGTATGATCCAATGATTCCATTTCTGGGTGTATATCTGAAAAAATCTGAAACACTAATTTGAAAGAATATATGCACCCCTATGTTCATTGAAATGTTATTTACAATAGCCAAGATATGGAAGCAACCCAAGTGCCCATCAATAGACCAGTGAATATTCAGTATGACCACTGAATAAAACTGTGGTACATATACATAATGGAATATTATTTGGTCATCAAAAAGAATGAAAGCTGAATGAAAGTCAGATGTCCATCCCAATTGTAGGCAATTTGGTTCTGAAATAGAACTTACACAGCTGGTTCTATTCCTGTTCTCTTTATTTCTAACAGAATCTCAGAGTGAAGGAACAATTTGGAAAACAGCACAAACCTCCCTAGCTGAGCAGGAGAGCTGGAAGGCCTAAGCATTCGACCTCAACACTGAAAAATGGAAAGCCAGGCATACAAGCTCCAGGAAGTTTTGCATCAAAACTGAATTCACCAGGAGAGTGAAGATGGCAGTGGAATAGGCAGACGCATCCCAAGGCTTGTCCCGGAGCAAATAGAATGAGCAGCTGAAACAGATAACATCCAACCCCGAATTGGCGAAGTATACTCAGCTGGTGAGACAGTTTGCAGCCAGGAAGGGCAGAGTGCCCCTGGAAAGGTAAAAACCAGGGACCTGGGCAGGAAAGTTTGCCATATCTCTGAGCCCAGAGGGTCAGAGGGAGACCGTGCGACACCCAGCCGTGTCCCTTGGGACAGGCACAGCCCCTGACTGGGGAAAGGAAATCTGCAAGACTGTTGGCGCCGGGGGATTTGAGATCTGGGTTCCATAATTACAGAGGACTGAACCTAAAGGGGACAGCCTGAAGCACTGACCAGACCATGCAATGCTGGTAAGAGAGGAACTTACAGAGACTCAGTCTTTCTCGTTTCTGCTGCTGGCATTTGTTTGTTTGTTTTCACTGAACCCTTTTCATAGGACATTTCAGATACAGACACTCACCCGTGCTGAGGAACAGGAGAAGGTGTGGATGAGTGAAATCTGGGAAGAGGCTGGGTAGAGAAGGGGGTCCAGGGGGGGTGGCAGCAA
>NW_006294868.1:0-536 GCF_000327345.1 Myotis davidii | reverse complement strand
GTGTGGTTTATCTATTGGTTTTGTGGTGTTTTCTCCATATATATATATTCTCCTTTTTCTTTTCTCTCCTATCTATTTTCTTCTTTTTTCCCCCACTCTCTCTCTCTTAGATATCATTTGTACTCTCTTTTTTCTCCCCTAATTCTCTTTTCTCAGGTGGTCACTGATATTGGGGTTATCGGTGTCGTGAGTACATTCATGCTTTGTTCCCCTTGAGTCATGTCTTCTTAAGGTGAATTTTATCCTGTCTGGGTAAAGTGCTAGAGAGCAAGCCACATAACCAGACACATGGAGAGGAGGAGCAGCAACGGGTGCAGCTCACTCCCATCCAAAGAACAGCAGCCGTGCAAGCAGCCCACCCCCATCCGAGGAGCAGCAGACTTTCAATCAACCTATCCAAGTCCAAGGAGCAGTAGCCACACAAGCAGCCCACCACATCAGAGGAACAACAGTAGCGTGCAGCCAGACCCCATTCAAGGAACAACAGTCACGTGAGTGGTCTGCCCCAGTTCAAGGAGTAGCAACTGCATGTGTAG
>NW_006294867.1:151116-151478 GCF_000327345.1 Myotis davidii | reverse complement strand
GTGGTGCTCAGGAGGCTGCTGTTGCTGGGATCTGCTGTGTTGATCTAAGGGCACAAAATACAACACGACAAGGCACCACATACCAGGCACTGAACACAAATATATTTACGATATTTATAACCCCGAATAAAGGTGACTACCCGAATTAATAGAATAAGGGGATAAGGAAGAAGGAAGAGAAAAGAGAAAAAAGAAAGGAAAAGTAGGGACCAAAAAAAGGAGTGCAAAAATGAAATTGGGAAAAATGATGGGGGAAAATAAAAGTGAGAAAAGAAAAGAAAAAAAAAGAGCGAAAAGACAGAATGAAGTGGAAGAGGGGAAGAGACTTTTTATATGAGGAGAATACTCCTATAGAACTGCCA
>NW_006294867.1:144181-150849 GCF_000327345.1 Myotis davidii | reverse complement strand
CAGTTTGTGGCTCAGCCTCTGGGTGGCAGTGTTCTGGGGTTGGCCTCTGAGGCTATACGGCTTCTCTATCGCACTTAAAACTGATTTGGAGAGGTCAACTATCCAGAGCTGGCTCCGTAATAGTTACCTGCTCTGTGTTGTTGCTGGTATTGACTATCAATTTTCTTAATATTGGTGTTTTCAGTTCATCTATTCCCTTTGAATAGCTTGGATTAATTTACTTTTGCTCCTCTTGGTTCTGCACTGTTTATAATAAATAGCCAAACAATTTCAATAACTTCTTCAAACCAGCATATATTTTCTATATATTTCTATATATTTTAAACTTTAGACCTCCTAAAGTAATTTCAACCACTTCCCCATCCCCTTTCTATTAATGTTTATTTTCAAACATTTTGAACAGAAACATTAAAACCTTAGTTTCACATAATATGTTTCTCACAACCTTTCAATGGTATTTATGTGAAAGAAAACAAAAGAATGAAGGCAACTCATTAAACTGAGAAAAAGCCATGCTGCACTATGTCACAGCTATATTCAGGAAAAATACATCTGAAAAAATAAAAGAAAAATAAGATGTCCAATTGATGACAATAAAGTATGGCATCATTATATTTTCAAACATTTACTCACTAAAGACTTAGCAGTACCTCTAGGCCTATAGCTATGGAAGTTACAATTAAGAGACTAACAAATATTCTCAAACTAGTCTCCGTTGTTTAAATTACAAATGTAATATGATTTAGAATGAATTCAGCTATGATTGTGTTGAGGCAAATGGTAAAAATGAGTGAAACTTAGCCTGTCTGTCTTTTCAATTATGTATAGTCATCTACTAGCTAGAATTGAAGGTCGACTAGGATAGTTAGAAAATGAAGGCTTTTGAGATTAAAATACACATATATTAAGGTGAGCATTTTTATTCTATCTCAATAAGGAATGAGGAGGATGTCACAATAGAGAAAAAGATACACATTTTAAGAAAACAGTGCAACTTTCCAACTTTTGATATTTCTGTTGGGAACCTGTTCCTAGATTAGCTCTTTCAGATACATAGACAAGGCTCCAAATATAGCCATTGAACTCATTGGATTAGTTAATATGTTTCAAAGAATAGCCTGTCATTTGAGAAATAAAAAGGAACAATTCAGGGATTACAGATACACATGTTTTGTGATCCTTGAGAAAGAAATGAGATACAATGAGAGTGAGAGCAAGAGTTGGGTAGGGAGATAGAATTAGCTAATGAGAAAAGATAGTTAATAAGATTAAGATGACTAAAATACTATGTTATTAATATTTAATATCATCCATTCAATTAATTAAGAATATATTAAAACATTAGCTTAATGTCCAATGAAATCTCACTTTAAACAAGCAATTTGTAGTGACAGGTATTTTCTCCAAAATGCCCTTGGGAATTGTGGGTAGAATCAGTGAATAGGTAAGGTTGCAGTTTGTTGGCCTTTGTCCTATTTGACAGAGTATTGCTGAGATTTCAGTCCATAATTGTTAATTATTCATTATGCTATGTTTAAGGCAATTAATGTGAGAGTTATTTACTCAGTCTTGATAATTAGCTGTAGTGATTAAAGCAAGTTTTATATTATTCTGGAATTTTCTTTTTAAATAACTCATGAATAGGAAACAGTAACTGGGTTTGATGATGTTGTTAGTATGGTAATATTTGAAGGGAAACAGTGAGGAGTTAAATTTTTTACTACTTTTAAAGGGTCTTTATGTAATAATGTTCTTTGCAAGCCTAACATAGTTTATGGAATTGGATAGTACATCAATGCCAAATAATCATTGTTTTTTGCGCAAAATGATGTCAATGATTTTTAAGTTTGAGTTTCTGACTCTTTTCCACTAGAGCATGTTAAATAGCTACCAGGGACGTGCTTGGATTGTGTTTGGTTTGGAGTCTACAGGTATGTGAGGCACAGATATGTGAAGCTAGCAACTGTGTTACTTTCAATATTTGGCCGGTCCAATCAGAGACAACTGATTTTGATAAACAATGGAGTAGACTAAAAAAAACAAAAAACAAAACAAAACAAAAAATAGACTAAAAATGAAAGAATTATTAACAGTGAAACATATTTAATATTTTTTTGTATGATTGGAAATCTGTATGGCCTGGTTGATAGTCAGAAGTGAAAAGAGTGGTGTGCATAACTAAAGAGACTGATTTGGATTATTCAGATAAAGACCATCTTCCCCCCTTACACACATACAAAGGATAAATATAAGTTGTCTCAATTGTAATTATTGACTGAATGCTTCACCTCATATTGTGGTGATGATAGGCATAAGTGTTGAATAGACTTGAATATAAAGCACTAAAGTTTTGTAACAATATCTAAAGATAGGGTTTGTGAAATGAATAGTGGTGTGATTTAGTAAGACGTATACCTTTATTTTAGTCAGGGGAAAAACAATTTATTATTAATGTCCAGTAAATCAAAGAGGTGAATATAACAAAATTAATTGATTACTTCAGCTTAGATATTAGGTAATAATAATAACCAAAACATATCAACACCTAACATGTATTTAACATTATGCAAGGAATATTGGCAGGTGCGATATTCATTGTTTTCAGAACCACACACTTTATCTTAGGATAACTTCACATAATTCTGTGGGGTAAGTATGACCATTATCAGAATTTACAGATAAAAATTATTGGGTTTAAGTGACTTGTCTGTGTTTGCAGTTATTAGATGGCAGAACCATGGAAACAGGCCTGGAAATGGCAGTGTGGCTATTTGCTGGGGATTATAAATTAGAATGATGACATAGAGCCAGCTCATATAGTCTTTTTTTCCAATGCTAGTCAAGCCACAGATGGTTTACCAATCTGTTTTTATTTCAATTAATCATTGCCTATAATTTATGAGCAATGCCTCTTCTTAGTTCCATGGATATCCCCTAGCAGCAGATTGGCTTAAACAAACAGAAAACCAATTGTGTGACTTTTGTTTATTTTGAATAATCTTAAATAAATATTAGTTGATGATATCTTTTGATTACTATTATTACCTAATATCTAATCTGCCCATTATGTAAACAAAGTTCCTTCAAACAAAGTTTTAACCCAGTACATAGATTATGGTACCAGGGCTCAAGAATTCTAATCAGGCTCTTACTGTATTTTAGTACAAAAAGTAGTAGAAACAAGAGGTGTTCTGATCTCAAATTTATCCAGGAATGGTTTAAGTCAACAGATATACTCAGGTCAATCTCCTTGATATGTACTATTTTAGCTACAGAGATTTAATTTGAAACCTCTTGATATTAATGTTACTTCAATTTCTCTCTGTTTAATTCCTCTTCCCAAACACAAATATTCTTTGTAATCCACTCACAGCTTTGTTCCTTATGTCAATTACATGTGTACTAAATGTTCCATCATCTTTGTAAAGGTAAAAGAAACAGCTCAGTCTTCCAAGAAGTTACAGATTGCCTGTAACTTCTTTGGATCCTTTTAACACAAGCCAGTGCAATTTCTACAAATTGAGCTAGGTCAGTTAAATGAAAATAATGATAGCAGAGATATTAAAAATGGTGACAGAGTAAGTGAAAGCTACACTGACACTCTTCCAGGACCAAATTGAAAATACAGAAAAACCACCTTGAAAAATCAACTAAAACTAGCTGAAGAGAACTGTGATAACCAAGGATGGAAAGTGGAGACTGCATAGAGACTGGTAGGAAGGGTGGAGAGGTGTAAGGGCTGGCCTGGCTCCCACAGACAACATCTGAAGGTCCAGAGGAATATCTCAGCTGTGGGTGGTTCCTACTGATAACTCTGGGATCTAAACCCCATGTTGGGCTACCCAGCCCAGAGAAGCAGAACTGAGAAAGGGACACAAAGGACATCAGGCTGTGAAAAGTAGCATAGTTGCTCTCTGCCAGCCACAGATGGCTGGAAATGCAGGCACTCTCTTAAAGGGGCAATCCACAAAATTTTGTGTGCAGCCACTCACCTTGGGCTCCAGCAGAGGGAGAGCAGAGTAGACTGGAGCTGTGTGAGGAAAACCCAAGGTTAGCGGCTCTGGGGTTGGAGCTTGGAGAGTAGCCACTCTGATTTCCTGTGCTGAGTCATTCCTTCATACTGTGGAGGCAAGCATTCTGCAGCTGTGGACCTTTGCTACCAAGCATTTTTTTTTTTTGCCTGGGGGGAAGGCAGTTGCCCCACCCCATTGGAAGACCTCTGGTGCCCCACCTGTTGTCTATAGCCTGACTCAAATTAAGACTCTGAGAATAACAATCAGATTGCAGGTAGAGGCAGATCTCTAAAGGCTTTGAGATTTTGCCTGCTCTCCGTCTGGGCCTGGGGCTAGGAAAAGCAGAGTCTGGTGCACATCTTAGTCCTTTACAAAGGCACCCTGCCCCCAAAGAGGCAGTCATAAGCTGTGGATTTCTGATAGCTCCAAACAGGATACTCAAGGCCAGTCAAAAACAGCATCTGATGTTGTCTTGCACTATAGATTGGGAATCATAGTAGATATGCATAATACATAGACATAAACACAAACATACAGCCAAAGTGGGGGAGACAAAAAACAATGCCCCAAATGAAAGAAGAAGAGAATTCAAAGAAACAGAGTTAAACAAAATGGATATAATAAATTTATCAGATATTGAGTTTAGAATAATGATGCCAAAGATGCTCGACAGCATTAGAAAAGATATAGTAACTATGAAAAAAGACCAGTTGGAAATAAAGAATAACTTAACCCAAATAAAGAATGACTTAGCACGTGGAATGAATACACAGCAGGTTAGGGGAAGCCGAGGATCAGATCAGTGAATTAGAAGACAAGGTAGAAGAAAAATCAATCAATCAGAGAACCAAAACAAAAAATCAATAAATAAAACAGGGGGGTAGCTTAAGAGAGCTGTGGGACAACATGAAATATAACAATATTTGCATAATAGGTATGCAAGAAGGGGAAGATAATGATCAAGGGATAGGGAATGTGTTTGAAGAAATAATAGCAGAAAACTTCACTAACCAGGTGAAGGAAAAAGTCACACAAGTTCAGGAGGCACAGAGAGCCCCAAGCAAGAAGAACCCAAACAGGCCAACATCCAGACTCATCATACTTAAAATCCAAAATTAAAGACAAAGAAAAAATCCTAAAGGCAGCAAGCGAAAATCTAGTTGTTACCAACAAAGGAGCTCCCATAAGGCTGTCAACTATTTCTCAGAAGAAACTTCACAGGCAAGAAAGGAATGGTATGAACTATTCAAAATAATGAAAAGCAAGGACGTCCTAACTGGTTTGGCTCTATGGATAGAGCATCAGCCTGCGGACTGAAAGGTTCGATTCTGGTCAAGGGCATGTACCTTGATTGTGGGCACATCCCCAGTAGGGGGAGTGCAGGAGGCAGCTGATTGATGTTTCTCTCTCATCAATGTTTCTAACTCTCTATCCCTCTCCCTTCCTCTCTATAAAAAAAATCAATAAAATATATTTTTTAAAAAGCAAGGACCTGAAACCAAGGTTACTATAAACAGCAAGGCTATCATTCAAAATAGATGTTGAAATAAACAGCTTGCCAGAGAAAAATAAAATAAAAAGGAATAAAGGAGTTTATCACCACCAAACAAGCACTGCAGAAAATGCTAAAGGGATTGCTGAAATGAGAAGAATTATATGTAGAAAGAAACATAGGCATACAAAATTAAAATGGCAATAAATAAGTACATATCAATAATGGCATTAAATGCAAATGGATTAAATGCTCTAATTAAAAGACATAGGGCAGTTGAATGGATATAAAAACTTGACCCAATTATATGCTGCCTAGAAGACACCTACTTCAGAACAAAAGTCTCACATAAGATGAGAGCAAAGGGTTGGGAAAAATTTTCCATGCAAATGGAAATGAAATAAAAGATGGGATAGCAATACTGATATCTGAGAAAATTGACTACAAAATAAAGGCCATCACAAGAGATAACAAAGGTAACTACATAGTACTAAAGAGATCAATCCAACAAGAGGATTTAACCCTGATAAACATACAGGCTCCCAATATAGGAGAATATATATATCTTGAGGACTTTAAAGAAGAGAACTAGGACATTACAGTCATAGTAGGGGAATTTAATACCCCTACTGACTTTACTGGATATATCTTAGATCTTCCACACAAAAAAATTAACAAAGAAACAGTGACTCCAAAGGACACCCTAGATCAGATGGATTTAATTGAAATTTACAGAACATTTGACCACAACCCTGCAGAATATACATTCTTCTCAAGGACATATGGGTCATTCTCAAAGAAAGACCACATGATAAGGATCTAAAGCAAGTCTCTACAAGTTAACAAAGGTTGAAATAATATCAAGCATCTTCTCAGGTCACAGTGGAGTAAAATTGGAAATCAACTACAATAAAAACAATCAACAACATTCAAACCCATGGAGGCTAAATAGAATGTTATTAATCAATGAATGGGTTACCAATGAGATCAAGAAATAAATTTTAAAAAATCCTGGAAACAAATGAAAATTAAGATACCAAACCCCCAACTCTCTGGGACACAGCAAAAGCAACTCTGAGAGGGAAGTTCATAGCACTACAGGCCTACCTCAAAAAACAAGAAAAAATAATAATAAAATATGCAATCAGACAAGTTAAAGAATA
>NW_006294867.1:142343-144044 GCF_000327345.1 Myotis davidii | reverse complement strand
GCCATCAAACCTTAGAGGGAAGGTAGGGGAGGGTGCGGGTAAGGGGGAGAGATCAACCAAAGGACTTATATGCTAGCATATAGGCCTAACCAATGGACACAGACAACAGGGCGGTGAGGGCATGAGTGATGGGGATGGGGGTAACGTGTGGATAAGAACACATATGTAATAACTTAATAAAAAGATAAAAAAATAAATGACATAGAGACTAAAAGAACAATACAAAAGATCAATGAAAGCAAGAGCTGATTCTCTCAAAAGATAACTAATATTGATGAACCATTAACTACTAGATTCATCAAGAAACAAGGAGAGAGTACCCAAATAAATGAAATCAGAAATGAAAGCAGAGAAATCACAACTGACACCACAGAAATACAAAGGATTGTAAGCAAATACTATGCACAATATATGTCAACAAGCTGGACAATCTGTATGAAATGGGACAATTTCTAGAAAAGTACAATATCCCAAAACTGAATCAGGAAGAATCAGAAAACCTGAATAGGCCAATAACAACTGATGAAATAAAATCAGTAATAAAAAACTCCAAACAAACAAAATGGCTGGTCTGGATGGCAACACTGGGGAATTTTCCCAAATATTCAAAGAGAACTAAAACTTATACTCCTCAAACTATTCCAAAAAATCCAAGATTAAGGAACATTTCCAAGCTATTTTATTGAAGCCAGCATCCTAATTCCAAAGCAGATAAAGACACTACAAAGAAAGAAAATTACAGGTCAATATCCCTGATGAACATAGATGCTAAAATCCTCAACAACATATTAGCAAATCGGATACAGCAATATGTTAAAAAGATCATACACTATAACCAAATGAGATTTATTCCAGAGATGCAAAGCTGGTAAAATATTTACAAATCAATAAACGTAATACATTATATAAGCACATTGAAAGACAAAAATCACATGATCATACCAATAGACACAGAAAAAGCATTCAACAAAATCCAATATCAATTTCTGATAAAAATTTTCACCAAAGTGGGAATAGAAGGGGTGAGGCAGGGGGTTCCTCGGGGGTGAGGCCGACGGAGTCCTAAGGAAGCATGCCTGACTCCGGAGATCAGGTTCAAGACGCAGATCTGAGTTTATTGTTTAAGTGCAGGAACATATATAACATTCCAGACCAATCAGAAGTTTACACCATCCTTAGGGCAACCAATGGTAGGAAAGATAGGGTACTGTGTAGGGGCTCTAGGAGGTCTGCTCAGGCGGGCACTGCCACTTCCCGGTGTGCCGAGGAAGCTTGTATATGTGGAGTGCTCTCACGCCATCGCATCCGCCACTGCACTGAGATAAATCTCCTGAGCTCTCCCAACAAAGGGGCATATATCAACATAATAAAGGCTCTATATGACATACCTACAGCCAAAATCATACTCAATGGGCCATCTTGAAGGTGTTACGAGATCCTCCTTGGGAGGAGGCTTTGGGGAACAGCAGCAGCTAGGCCTCAAGCCTCACCACCACCCAGACTCACTGAGGCTTGTTCCCGAACCCGCAGACACCCTGCCCTGAACCCTGCACACTCACAGAGGACAAAACCCAGACTCTACACACCTGAAAGGAACACCAGTGGGACTTCCATGTGCCTAGCACACACCCAGCCTGACCTCATGTGCCAGACAGGGACCCAGTCGTGACTCTGTGCCACTGCCCTGTGATCCACTGACAC
>NW_006294867.1:138721-142299 GCF_000327345.1 Myotis davidii | reverse complement strand
TTATCCACTGCCACCACCATCCTAGGGCCCAGATGTTCAGCTCCACCACCAGGGTTAGGGGGCAGGAACTGCACTGAAGACCAGGAGGTGGTTGTAACCTCCCTGACATGCACCTGTTAGTACTGAGGACCTGAGGATACTAAAGAGGCTGCAGATCTACAGATAAGATGGAAGTGCCTGGGACTGAGAAAAGTAGTTCTGACCTGACCTGCAGCAACTTAAGGCAAAGGAGAACAGTCTGGAGAGGGAAATATGTGCCCCTTCAGGTGACAGAGAAGGAACCAGGAATCCAGGAAGAGTTGACGCATTACAATGAGGAAGGGCCCAACCCACTCTCCTAGAAGTTACTGGTACCACCCCCAACATGAGTCTGATCAAATTATCCCAGCCAAGACCAGGATTCCCCTGCAGAGCCCAGATCCATGGGGGAAGGGAGAACAGCTAGAACAGGGACAATTAAGGTGTGAGACATAAGGCAGACCCAGCCTCTGGGTTAAAGAGTTCCTACCCACTGGACTACTGGGGGATTCAAACTCTTGGAACTTAATCAGTTGCACAGGAACAGAAAGGGACAGTGACTCATGTTGGCCTGCAACAGAGAAGCTCACTGTCAGCAAATCAGAGAGCATATCCTTCCCATGAATAGAACATCAACAATCAAGTCCGAATTACAACAAGAGATCCCATATAACACACACAAGGAATATTCCTAGAGCATCCAGCTCAGGAGACCAAAGAGAATGCACCATTGAGTGGACTGATCAAGATACTTTCTACATAAGGCCATCCCACAAAGACTGGGAGGCATAAGAGTTCTATCTCATACATAGAAGTAAATACTAAGAGACAACTAAAATTGGGAGACATAGAAACAACCCCCAAGTGAGAGAAAAAAAGGAATCTCCAAACATAGAGTTCAAATAATGGTTATAAAAGTGCTTAAGGAGCTTCATGCAAATTACAAGGAACTAAGGGGGAATTATAGCAACATGAAAAAGGAAATAGAAATCATGAACCAGTACTAGACAGAAATGATGAATAACATATCTGACATCAAGAACACAATGGAGCCCTAACCTGTTTGGCTCAGTGGATAGAGCGTTGGCCTGTGGACTGAAGGGTCCTGGGTTTGATTCTGGTCAAGGGCATGTACTTGGGTTGCGGGCACATCCCCAGTGGGGGTTGTGCAGGAGGCAGCTGATCGATGTTTCTCTCTCATCGATGTTTCTAACTCTCTATCCCTCTCCCTTCCTCTCTGTAAAAAATCAATAAAATATATTTTTTAAGAAGAACACAATGGAATGAATTAAAAGTCTATTAGATGAAGCAGGGGGTTGAATCAGCAATTTGGAAGACAAGATACCCAATTAGAGCAGCAAATATAAACAAAATTAAAAAGCAGGAAGATAGCATAGAGTTTTCGAACAACATGAAACATAACATTATTGCATTATAGGAATCCCGGAAGGGGAAGAAGGTGAGCAACCTGGTGAAAGGAAACGTCACACAAGTTCAGGAGGCAGAGAGAGTCCCAATCAAGATGAACCCAAAGAGATCCACACTTACACACTTCATAATTAAAATGAAAAATATTAAAGACAAAAAATAAAGCCATCATGAGAGAGTCAGAAAATTATCTACAAAGGAGTTCCCATTAGAATGTTAGCTGACTTCTCAATGGAAACACTTTAGGCCAGAAGGAGTGGCATGAGTATTCAAAGCAATGAAAAGTAAGGGCCTAAATCCAAGACTACTATATCCAGCAAGGCTATCATTTAAAATTGAAGATGAAATAAAAAACTTTCCAGACAAAAAGAGGTTAAAGGAGTATATTACCACCAAACCAGCAATGCACTAAATGTTAAAAGGACTGCTTTAACAACAAGAAAAAAAGGAGAGGGGATCAGAGGCATAAAGAAAATAAAAATGGCAATAAATAAATGCCTATCAATAATAATCTTAAATGTAAATGGATTAAGTGCTACAGTCAAAAGACATAGGATGACTGAATGGATAAGAAAACATCAGCCATATATATACTGTCTACAAGAGACTCACCTCAGAACAAAAGATATACACAGACTGAGAGTGAAGGATGGAAAAAATATTTCATGCAAATGGCCAGAAAAAATAAAGCTGGGGTAACAATACTAATATCTGACAAAATAAGCTTCAAAACACAGGCTATAACAAGAGACAAAGAAGGCTACTACATAACACTAAGTGGAATGATTCAACAACAAAATGTAACCCTGTAAACATATATATACCCAATATAGGAGCACCAAAATACATTAAAAATAAAACCTCTTGATGGAGTTTAAGGGAGAGATCAATAGTAATACAATCATAGTAGGGGACTTTAACACTACACTAACATCATTGGGTAGATATTCCAGACAAAAGATAGACAAGGAAACAGAGGACTTAAATGACACTGGATTGGATGGGTCTAACTAATATTTACAGAACATTTCACCCCAAAGCAACAGATTATACATTCTTATCAAATGCACATGGAACATTCTTAAAGATAAACCACATGTTAGGACACAGAACAATTCTATACAAATTCAAGAAGATTGATATCATACCAAGCATCTTCTAGTATCACAATGTGATGAAATTAGAAATCAACTATAATTAAAAAAAAACACAAAACCTTGAAAACATTCAAATACATAGAGGCTAAATAGCATATTATTGAACAATTAATGGGTTACAAATGAGATAAAACCAGAAGTTAGAAAACTTCCTGAAAACAAATGAAAATGAACACGCAACCACCCAAACCCTATGGGACACAGCTAAAACATTATTGAGAGGAAATTTCATAGTATTACAGGCCTGCCAAAAATTTTTTTTAAAAAGCACTAATAAAGTAACTAACCCTACAACTAAATTGGAAAGAGAGCAGCAATAAAATCTCAGAGGAAGTAAAAGGAAGAAAATAATAAAAATCAGAGTAGAAATGAATGGCATAGAGACAACAAAACAAAACAAAACAGTATAAAAAGATCAATTAATCCAAGAGGTGGTTCTCTAAAAGGGTAAACAAGATCGATGAACACCTAGCCAGATTCATCAAGAAACAAAGAAGACCCAAATAAATAAATTCAGAAATGAAAGAGGAGATAAAAAAATGGACACCACAGAAATACAAAGATAGTAAACAAATACTATGAACAACTATATGCCACAAGCTGGACAATGTGGATGGAATGGACAAATACCTAGGAAAACATAAGCTTCCAAAACTGAATCAGGAAGAATCATAAAACCTGAATAGGACAATAACAACTGGCAAAATTGAAGCAGTAATTAAAAACCTCCCAGCAAACAAAAGTCCTGGACAGCATGGATTTATAGGAGAATTTTACCAAACATTCAAGGAACAACTAACCCCTATCCTCCTCAAACTATTTTTAAAAAATGCTAAAGGAGGGAAAACTTCCAAGCTCTTTTTATGAAGCAAACATTATCATAATTCAGCCATGGGCAAACTACGGCCCGCGGGCTGGATCTGGCCCGTTTAAGATGAATAAAACTAAAAAAAAAAAAAAAAAAAAAGACGTTCA
>NW_006294867.1:136227-136690 GCF_000327345.1 Myotis davidii | reverse complement strand
TCTTGGGTCTTACTTAAGTTGTTGATTTTTTCATCTGTTTCGTCTTGCTTCTTGCAGAGGTTGTCGATTTTTTCCTCCATCCGGTTTATGCCCTCTAGGACCCTTATTCTGAATTCTTTTTCTGTCATGCTGCATGCCTCAGTATCACTTAGCTGCTTTTCTGGTGAGTCCTCCTTTTCTTTCCTTTGGTGGTTTCTTTGTCTACCCATGTTTGATCTCACTGACATATCTAGGCGTTGAGTCGTTCAGTGGCTGCTCTCTGGGTGGCAGTGAGTCCTTGGTCTGTGGTTGCTCTTCCGGCGGTTGCAGTAGCAGCTGCCTCACAGTTGGCAGCAGCTCCTCTGGTGGGTGCTGTTCATAGCTTTGGTGGCTTTTCTGTCTGGTAGGGGTAGGCTTCACATACAGCTGCTGGTCCTCAGAGGGTGTGGTGATCAGGAGGCTTCTGTTGCTTGGTTGCTGCATT
>NW_006294867.1:135660-136188 GCF_000327345.1 Myotis davidii | reverse complement strand
TAGTCCAGCATTATCCTAATGCCAAAACCAGATGACACTACTAAGCAAGAGAATTACAGGCCAATATCCCTGATGAACACAGATGCTAAAATCTTCAATAAAATATTATCAAATATTTTCTAGCAATATATCAAAAAGATCATACGCCATGATCAAGTGGGATTTATTCAGAAGATTTAAGGCTAGTACAATATTTGAAAATATATAAATGTGATACATCACATAGACAAAATTAAAGATAAAAATCACATGATCATATCAACGGATGCAGGAAAAGCATTAGACAAAAATCCAGCAGAATTTTTTAAAATATATATTCTATTAATTTAAGAGAGGAAGGGAGAGGGAGAGAGAGATAAAAACATCAATGATGAGAGAAAACCATTGATTGGCTGCCTCCTGCAACATCCACACCACCTCACTGGGGATGGAGCCCTCAATTCGAGCATATGCTCTGAGTGGGAATTGAACCATGACCTCCTGGTTCATAGATCAATACTCTATCACTGAGCCATGCCAGTGGACCAG
>NW_006294867.1:130266-133249 GCF_000327345.1 Myotis davidii | reverse complement strand
GCGAGGAAGGGAGAGGGATAGAGAGTTAGAAACATCGATGAGAGAGCATCGTTCAGTCGCCTCCTGCACACCGCTTCACTGGGAATGTGCCTGCAACCAAGGTACATGCCCTTGACCGGAATAGAACCTGGGACCCCTCAGTCCACAGGCCGATGCTCTAGCCACTGAGCCAAACCAGTCAGGGTGGACCAGCACACTTTGAAAAAAATAAAAACTCTCAATAAAGTGGGAATAGAAGGATCATACCTTAACATAATAAAGACCATTTTTGACAAACCTACAGCCAATATAATACTCAATAGGGAAAAATTAAAAGCATTTTTCTTATGAGCCAGAACAAGACAGGGATGTCCACTTTCATCACTCTTATTCAACATAATACTAGAAGTCCTAGCCACGGCCATCAGACAAGAAGAAGAGATAAAATGCATATAAATTGGAAAGGAGGAAGTACAATTATTATTATCTGCTGATGATATGGTATTGTACATAGAAAACTTTAAATACTTCACAAAAAATGACTGGACTTAATAAATTGATTTGGAAAAGTAAGAGGATACAAAATCAACATGAAGAAATGGATGGGATTTTCATACACCAATAATAAACTCTCAGAAAGAAAAACTAAAACAGTAATAACAACAACAGCAACAACAATCCCAATTACCATTGCAACAACAACAAAAATAAGATACCTAGGAATAAACAACCAAGGATGTAAAAGACCTGTATTAGAAAACTATAGGACATTGAAAAAAGTATTAGAAGAAGATACAGCTCTGGCTGGTTTGGCTCAGTGGATAAAGCATCGGCCTGCGTACTCAAGGGTCCCAGGTTTGATTCCAGTCCTTGGTTGTGGGCACATCCCCGTTGGGCCTTTCTGTAAAAAATCAATAAAACATATATTTTCAAAAAGAAGAAGATACAAACAAATGGAAATATATACCATGTTCATGGATTGGAAGAACTAAATCATTAAATTTTCTATACAACCCTATGAAATCTATAGATTCAATGCAATCCCTATTAAACTACCAATGACATACTTCACAGAATGAGAAGAAATACTCCAAAAATTTTATATGGAACGATAAAGGACCCCCAAATACTAGTAGCTTCAGAAATCTTGAGGAAAAAAAAGTTGGAGGGATCACAATACCAGATATCAAATTATACTACAAAGACATTATAACCAAAACAACCTGGCTCTGGCACAAGAACAGGCATATAGATGAATGGATCAGAACAGAGACCCCAGAAATAGACCCTAGCCATTATGGTCAAATAATATTTGACAAAGGAGGCAAGAGCATACAATGGAGTAAAGGCTGTCTCTGGAAACTGCACAGACACATGCAAAAAGATGAAAATAGACCTCCAACTTATACCACGCTGAAGAATAAATTCAGAATGGATAAAATACTTAATTTTAAGACATTAAACCATAAAAATCTTAGAAAAAAACATAGGCAGTATAATTTAATTTCAAATATCTCATGTAGCAGAATTTTCTCTGAGACATCTCCTAGGTCAGGAGTAATATGGAAGAAATAAAAAATGGGTCTACATCAAAATAAAAAGCAAAAGAAACCACCATCAAAATCAAAAGGGAATCCACTGTATGGAAGAACATATTTGCCAATAATACATCTGATAAGGGGTTAATATCCAAAAATATATGGCCAAGAGACACATGAAAAATTGTTCAAAGTCACTAATCATCAAAGAGATGCAAATTAAAACAACAATTAGATGGTTTTAATCTGTCACAATGGCTATCATCATTAAATCAACAAATAGCAAGTGCTGGTGATGATACATAGAAAAGGAAATAATAGTTCACTGCTTGTTCAATGCAGACTGGTGCAGCCACTATGGAAAACAGTGTGGTGTTTCCTCAAATAATTAAAAATGGAACTTCTGTTTGACCCAGGGATCTAACTTCTGGGACTATATCCTAAAAACCCAGAAACACCAATCAGAAAGAGTATATGCACCTCTATGTTCATAGCAGCATTATTTACAATAGTTAATATCTGGAAACATCCCAGATGCCCATCTGTAGATGAATGAATAAAAAAAGCTATGGGATATTTACACAATGGAATACTATGCAGTTCTAAAAAGAACAATATTTTATCCATTGGGGCAGCATGAATGTATTTGTAGGCTATTATGCTAAGTGAAATAAGCCAATCTGAGAAAGACAAATATCACATGATCTCACTTATTTGTGGAATCTAATGAACAAAATGAATTGATGAACAAAATAAGATCCAAAGTATGGAGGCATGGAACAGACTGACATACCTTGATGTGGGGATGGGGGGAATGAGAAGATATAAACCAAAGAACTTACATACTTCTATGTATAGCCCATGGACACAGGCAATGGGGTGGTAAGACCTAGGAAGAGGTCCTCAAACTTCTTAAACAGGGGGCCAGTTCACTGTCCCTCAGACAATCTACACATGCACACTGCGGGCCCGGAATGAGTCAGCTGCTAAGCAGGACAGGCAGCGGTGGCAAAAACACCTGGCGGACTGGATAAATGTTTTCGGCGGGCCACATGTGGCCCGCGGGCCATAGATTGAGGACCCCTGACCTAGGGTATGGGTAGGGGTAGGGATAGGGGAATTAAGGGGGTGAAAATGGGAGACATCTGTAATACTATCCTATATATAGCTACACTAATAAAAGAGAAACATGGTAATTGGCATACGACCGCTACCCTTTTCATTGGCTAATCAGCGAGATATGCAAATTAACTGTCAGCCAAGATGGCGGCCAGCAGCCAGGCAGCTTGAAACTAACATGAGGCTTGCTTGCTTCAGTGACGGAGGAAACCAATGTTCCCCGTTTGCCACTGCAGGCCTCTGAGCTGCAACTCTAAGCAACTATGTAACAAATATAGAAGCTAAACAAAACGCCGGAAACCTGCTTTAGTCCGCCCGGGTTAAGCCAGCAGGATCGAAACATTGTT
>NW_006294867.1:120987-129009 GCF_000327345.1 Myotis davidii | reverse complement strand
ATATATATATATATATATTTCTTGGTAAAAATACTCTTTGACGAAATTGAACCATTTCCTCAAGATGAAAACTTGAGGAATATGAGAGAAATACATGTATGTTTTGATAGAGGTGAGTGATTAAAAATGCAGGAGCTGGTTTTAAGTAGATTAGAGATATTATTGGTATGGCATATTATTTTGGAGCAAGCTTTTAGTGGCAAAACACTATGAAATATACAATTTGGATGCAAGAGCAACTATGTAATGTATGCTGATGAGAAGAGAAAGTTGAAAAGCCAGTGCTCCTGAAAACTCACCTCTAATGAACAATGAAATAATAGTGATTCATTCATTATCTGTTGATATCAAGTTCAGGAAATTCATAAGCTGATATAGGGCCCAAAATAAATGAACAAAAAGCACCAATTCTCTCAGTGTACAGGGATTGAAAAGCGGTTATTACTGAAAACCTGAATGTGCAGTGGAGTAAATAATAAATTACAAAGCTGCCGACTCAGGAATGAGAGCCCATCTTCCTATCAAGGCAAAGCAAATGGGTGGCTGAAGGGAGAGTAGTGTAATTTTATAAGATAGCCCTGGGAATATAAAATTGAGGAACTCTATATGAATGGAGGTGACAGACTGCTATATGTATGAATTAAATTATAATAGCAGCACAGAACTTAAGGCTATTTTTAGTCAGGTGGAGCAAAAGGCTACAGTGCACCTGTACCATTTCTGAGAGAAAATATTTGCACATAACAAACGCACATGTGCAAATTCAGAGTTGATAATCAGTGTAGCATATTTTCATCTTATCTTAGTTATAACATGTTGCTTAGGGAACAAGCAAGCATTCTGAAAAGTCATTTGAAACCTTTGCTCTTTATTCCCCGTGGGGCAAAACTAACATTCTTTAACTGTCTCAGTGCTCTAATCTGCAGCTTTACCTCTTCCTGCATTAAGGGATTTGGATTTCATGCTCAGAGAGAGCCAAGGAAGATGGGAATTATTCAGAATTTGGAAAAAGAAGGAAGCTTCAATTAATGGGCTGCTGGCAAGAAACCTCTGCAGTGCACATTTTACTCCTACATACATTTTGTTCGAGCACACACACACACACCCATGCATATGATATCTTTTACCTTTTAAAAAGAGGCTCACACTTCAGTAATGACAGAATGTCTTTGAACAGATTTCAATATGTGTTATGTCTTAGCAGTTTAATTTAAAGGTAACAAAGGGGAAGTATGCAAATCCAATTTCAGAAACAAAGAGGTACTGACATATTTGGTAAAGGCAAGTCCAATTTGAAAACTAGCCTTTCCCCCAGCGTATTGCAGACCTAATTAAACTTAAGTTTACTTCAGAGCAGGAAAATAAATATTCATGTTGAATATATGTGTGTGGAGGAGGTATGGGATTCTCACATTGGGATTCTCACTTGGAAGTGGGGGGGGGGGGAGACAGAATAGGTTATTTCAAAGGGAGTTGAAACGTTGTTCTGTTTCCTTTAATGATGGAATGATGATAGTTCTTGGTTCTTAGCCAGATTCTAGGGCAACTACTGAAAAAATAATTATAGAATACATAATAATATAACATCCTTGGAATTCATAGATCTTCCTTCCCTACAGAATTGTTTTATTGTTTCACTTTCTTACAAGAGCATCAAGTGAGGGAGGTACAGATTTCCAGGAAATAGATTTGGGAAAAATATTTCTGATTATATAATATATTTTATTATGAGAACATTGAGCAAATGTCATGGTTTAATAATCATTTGTGTTGTTAAAGGCAATTAGAAAAGCTGGAGAATTAATGAGTTTGAAAAGTGAACAAAGACCACCTTTCCTGTGCTATATTGTCATCTTCAGTGAAGTTGTGTCATCTATTGCTCTACTAGGCCTGTCAATTTTGTATTACAGCCATCTCTACATAGAAAAACTGTTCTAAGTTCCAAGCAATAAAGTTTTATTTGAAAATAAAACACCAAGATTATTGAAATTACTAAGTGCATTTCTGGATATATGAAGTTGATACTTCAGAATCTATCATTGAAAATATGGAAATCAAAGACTTGAAGATAGGCTGTTCTTAAAATTATGTGCCTTTATGCCCTAACTGGTTTGGCTCAGTGGATAGAGCGTCGGCCTGCAGACTGAAGGGTCTCAGGTTCGATTCCGGTCAAGTTCATGTACCTTGGTTGCTGGCACATCCCCAGTAGGAGGTGTGCAGGAGACAGCTGATCAATGTTTCTCTTTCATCGATGTTTCTAACTCTCTATCTGTCTCCCTTCCTCTCTGTAAAAAAAGCAATAAGATATATTTAATCCTTTTATTTTTCTCTCTCTCTCTCTCTCTCTCTCTCTCTCTCTCTCTCCCCCACTCCTCCCTCCTTTCCACTCTCTCTAGAAATCAATGGAAAAAATATCCTCAGATGAAATTTTTTTTTAAAAAAAAAGTTAGCTTTATGCCCTAACTGGTTTGGCTCAGTGGATAGAGCGTCGGCCTGCAGACTGAAGGGTCTCAGGTTCGATTCCGGTCAAGTTCATGTACCTTGGTTGCTGGCACATCCCCAGTAGGAGGTGTGCAGGAGACAGCTGATCAATGTTTCTCTTTCATCGATGTTTCTAACTCTCTATCTGTCTCCCTTCCTCTCTGTAAAAAATGAATAAAATATATTTTTAAAAAATTATGTTGCCTTTAATTTGAATCCTGAGGGTGGCTATATCTTTCAAAGAGGAAAATGTTAGCAAACGTTGAACAAGCAACTAGAGAACATGACAGGCAATGGGCTGCCCTAATAAGAACAAAATGATAAGCAGGATGAAAGTTTAAATATTTCAATGATAGGAAGAAATATTAAGCTAGTACAGCAAAAACAAAACACACTAAAAGCAATTGCTTCTTATTTTTTTGTATCAGAACCATGATTAAAAGTGAAAAAAGTAAATATACCAAAAGCTGTACATTAGGTGAATAAAGAGATGTTACCTGGAGGAATGGATATGTCCAAATAAATTAGCAGCATAATTTAAAGGAAAATTAACCATATTTTTGAAGAATATGAAACTTCTTGAAGTTGACAAGTTATGGCTTGGTGGCCATGTTCACTGAGTAGTATTTGTTATTCATTCCTGGGTTTCTGACATTTCTTTTTAAGATGCTTCCATACTGAAGTAGTATCTCTGCACACTTATCTTCTATTTTACATTAGTTGTTCTGGCCTTTGAAGCCACAGATCTGTTTATGAGATAGGGAATACTCTAAAAGGCAACTTGCAGGATGATTGCTGTATAAAAAGGCTAAGCTTGAAATAAAGCCTATTAATGCCACTGATTTAACAGGAATGTCCCCACTTTGTTCAGTACACACATTTGCTTTTTGAATACATTCCACCAAGAATTTTTCTCTACTTTGGTGTTAAAACCTTCTATTCCGTTATTAATTTGACACCAAATGTTGCTAATTCTCACAGAAAAGCCTGAAATTTAGGGGAAAGTCTGTCTTTTTAGCTGCCTTACTGGAATTATGATCTGCCAGTTAGCGGGAAGAATGATTACATTGGGAAAATGGATGAATATTTTAGCTGGTTAAATACAATTATTGAAATAAAATGATATTTTACATAAATGAGAATAGG
The DNA here is from genome assembly GCF_000327345.1 of Myotis davidii. NCBI lineage: Eukaryota > Metazoa > Chordata > Mammalia > Chiroptera > Vespertilionidae > Myotis > Myotis davidii. The sequence continues at coordinate 125,382 of NW_006294867.1, read as the reverse complement.
CAGAATTTGATTGTTATTCTTGTTTTAATTTCAGAAAAGGCATTTACCCTGTTTTCCTTTATTTTTTGATTATAAATTTCTTCTCTCACTATCAGGAACAAAAGAACAGATAATTTGGGGGGTAGTTTTTAATGATTTATCACCATTTCACATACAAACTCAGCCCACCAAATAAATTTCTACATCAGGTATAGAAAACAGGCGATTGACTTTTTTATAATTAACTATTGAGCAACATTAAACGTAATATGCAGAAAACAGCTCTTTTTCTTTCTCTCAATATTACCAAAGAGGTCTACTTAATAGCAATTATTCGAAGGCAGAGAGAATGAAACTCAAAAGCTTTAATGAAAAGAGAACTGGGAACTATGCAGAAACTCCATTGCTTTATTTACTATTACACAAAAGCCCACACACTGTCACATTTCTTCAGGACCAATGCCTTGGAACGCCTCCAGTTATGATTAACTACATGGAAAGTCAAGGCATCTGCCATCTATGTTCCTATCACAATCATGCCTAGTCCAAGCAGAGTATAGACATGGGAGAGCATAATCAGATGCTCATATTTCTGTGAAAAGCTATAATGCAAAAGCACTTATATTTGAGAAAAAAGTCTCCAAGTAAAAGATTTGCAAATATTATAAAAACATAACAATACTGTGCATGGGTGTCTAAATTTTACCCATTAAAATAGCACATACTTTAATGCATGTGTCAATTGCAGTTGTAGCAGTACTATTTATTTGCAGTGATGAGAACTATTTCCACTTCTTTTTTAACCTCAGTTTTCGACAATGGAATAAAATATTCCTACATATTAAATATTTTATTAATATTTAATATCGTTATGAAATTTCAGGAGTTTTTAAAGGAATTGGAATAAAAAGACAATTTTAGGTTCATGACACTTTCAGGTTCAGGGAGTTGTGAAAATTTTAAGAGAATGTCTGCTCTTGAAATGATTACAGTTTACTTTTGAGAGTCATGAAAGCTCTTTAGTTTGGAAAAGTTTTATATTTTTAGTGAACACCCATTCTTGAGAGTCCCAGACTAAATGGAGCCAACATTGACTCTTCAGAAGTGCTTTTTTAAACATAGTCTCTTCTGATCAGTGAATTTGCATCATAACAATTTAATATTATGCATTTATGCATGTGCAAATGTCAACATATTCGTTTTCTGAGCCGAGCCAAAAATTATTGCCAATAACGATTTTCTCACTTTCTGGACAGGTCATATATTCTAATTGTACATGACTTTAAATTATTTTAAAATATTTTATTTAAATGTAAATTTCAAATAGATTAAATGAGGAATTTTAAATATTGTTGGATATCTTAAATGTGCATTGGAAGTAAAGAATGTTAGGGATTAAGTAACCCATGTATATCCTTGTCTACTAGTTCACTGGGGCCTGCTCTAGTTTTTATACATGATGCCAGGGAGGCCCTAGGAATAATGTGCTTTCCCAGTTTGTCTAGTCAGTAGGTTTAGTCTGGGTAACAAGGATAGTGACTCTCAGAGGAAAAGTTGAGTGGCACTATTTTCTCTGTAAATTATCAGATGTGTATTCTGATATATTTCACAATTTTACATTTGAGAAAAAATCTCTAATTGAAAGTTTTGAAAATATTATAAAAACATAACAATACTTGGTTGATTGTTGACATTAATTTCAGGGAACAGACTGTGAACTTTCTCATTTTGCCTGATCTGTTTTCTTTGAAATCCTGTGCCAGCTGTCATCACACATGTTAGGCTCATAAAGTAGAATTTAGATCAAGACCATCTAAATGTGCAAAGTAGTGCTTGAAAGTTCCTTACACTAACTTTATATTAATAAACTCTATGCATTCATGTGATACACTGATCAATAGTCACTGGGATAACTTAAATGGTATTCTGATGTCATAAACTACCACTTTTAAAAACTGTACTAAATCTACCATCATTATCATCATGAACTTATATTTACTGAGTGGATACCACTGTGTGCCTGATAGGATCTTGGAGAACATATTCAATGATTACTCAAAATATATGTTTCTTCATGCAAATTAGAACTTCATTTGTATTAGGAACTGAATCAGAAGCACATATACCAAACAATACTAAATAGTGAAATATCAGTATAAAATGAGAGTAGAGAGTGTTGTGGATATATTATCATAGTTTTATATGTTCTCTAAATATTTTACACTTTTATTTGGGGGGAAGTTATTGGTAGGTGTTCTGGGTCTGAGCAGACAGATGAGGAAAGGAAAAAGAATAGCAAATTAGGAAGTAAGCTAAAGGAGAGGAAAAGAAAAGGCCAAATAAGAGAAGGGTAGAACTACTATGCAGTGCAGGTTCCATCAGGATTTTCCTTTCTCTTTCTTGATAATGTATTGCTCATCCCTGCCAGACACAGACAGTCTCCCAGGAGCCACTTCTATGACTACTGCTTTTGATATCTATGTAACCGTCAAGTCAAATACTCTGTGGTATCAGTAGATGGAACAGGATGGAGGAATGTTCTGACCACTATGGGAGCTTGTGCTCAGGGCAGAATTCTATTTTTATTTTATATCAAATCTGTGCCAGTCCCGAAAAGCATTTCTTTTTCTTAGATTTTTAGAAACAGTATCTGAAGATTTTATTGGGGGAGGGGCAGCAAGTGTCATTGAAAGAGAATATTTACAAACTTTGGTTCAAATTCAGATTATACAACCATGAACAAATTATTTAAACTTGCTTAGCAACAGTGTCTTTTTCTGAAAATGGTCAAGATATAATCAAGAATAACACATGCCTGGGAGAGTGATCATTAGGATTTACCATAATAATATACAATGTCAAATCTACAGCATGGAATAGAATGCAAACAAAGTAAATAATAGTTCTACTACATGGGTTTTGATATTTAAGAATCTTTAGATAATCTGTGAATTAATAACTCAATATTTACACATGTGATGTGGTAATGGCTACATTTTGGTTTCTCTCATGAATAAATATTTTATAATTTTAAAAAGGTAAATATGAAGATGATAGGTTTTGATTAATTCTGATGATTTTTTTTTCCTGAGGTGAACCAGAGAGGATGAGATCAAAAGGTCATGAATATTTTGTATCACCAAATGGATTAGCCAACTAAAAAAAATTGAGAAGTATTATATTAAACTAGAGGCCCGGTGCACGGATTGATGCACCAGTGGGGTCCCTTGGCCTAGCCTGCAGGAATTGGGCTGAAAATGGCTCTCTGACATCCCCTGAGGGGTCCCAGATTGTGAGAGGGCACAGGCCAGGCTGAGGGACCCCACTGGTGCACAATGGAGGGGAGGGATCATAGGAGGGCTCCAGGGCATGTTTGGCCCATCTCACCCAGTCCCCATTGACCAGAACCCAGGAGCAAGCTAACCTACTAGTTGGAGTGCCTGCCCCCTTGTGGTCAGTGCGTGTCATAGAGACTGGTTGAATGAACGGTCAGACACTTAGCATATTAGGCTTTTGTTATATAGGATGATCACACTCTAAAATAGACTTAAAGGTTTGAATTTTTATTCATGGTACTATACTGTAGGAATAAAGAAACTCTCCTCAAAATTGAATGACATCAAAATCAAACATTACTCTAAATATGGCTTTGAAAATATCTGTGGTATGGACACAAAATGTACTGCTTTCTGTACTAGGTCAATAATATATTTACACTGTAGACATTAACACACTTAGTCTCAGGTCCACGTTTCATTGCAATCATGATCTAAGAAACTGTCCACACTTTTAATTGTTTAATTTTTTTAAACATCATTTAGAATGCTTAGTTATTGGTTAGACTTGAAACTATTTTCTTATGATAGTTCTCATTCATTTTTATTTTTAAACTAGTAGCCTGGTGCATGAAATTCGTGTACATTTAAAAGGAATTAATTGCCCTAACCGGTTTGGCTCAGTGGATAGAGCATCAGCCTGCGGACTCAAGGGTCCCAGGTTCAATTCTGGTCAAGGGCATGTACCTTGGTTGCAGGCACATCCCCACTGGGGAGTGTGCAGGAGGCAGCTGATTGATGTTTTTCTCTCATCGATGTTTTTAACTCTCTATCCCTTTCCCTTCCTCTTTATTGTAAAAAAATCAATAAAATATATTTTTTTAAAAAGGGAATTAATTAGCAGAGATATTTTAATATTGCTATTTGCCCTTTCTCTATAATAGACGTGTGAGAGATGAAAGGAAATTAGTAAAATGCATATGAAAATCATATATAAATTTATTAATAAATAAACAGCAACAAAAGGATATAACAACAGAGGCATGATATAAAAACGAAGACAAAAACATGATATGAAAACAACAAAACATGATATAAAAACATCAGTGATGCAAACAATGACTGATCAAGTGATTAAAGT
>NW_006294867.1:117982-120699 GCF_000327345.1 Myotis davidii | reverse complement strand
TTTGGACAGGTTCAAGCCTTGGACTGATGAGAGGTCATAGTCCTCTCATTGCCAGGTGCAAGTCCCAGCTTGGAGGGCACAATTATAGCCAACAGCTGTAGTTGTAAGCTTGAACCTATGGTCCGAACATGTGGCCCCACATGCCTGAGTGAGGGGGGCTTGATAGAGTTCAGGTGCAGGTAGTTGAGTAGGATTGAAACCCAGGAGAATGTTTGTAAACATCTTGGTCATGCCCTTACTTTGCCTCATAGCATCTGCTATAAAATAAAGGCATGGCTGTGGGTGTGGTCGCTGTCTCTAAGAGAAGCAGAGTCCCACTGAGACCTGGGTTTCATTCTCTTGTCTGTCTTTTCTAAGCCTTTCAGCTGTCCCACTCAGGTTCACCCCTTGCTGGCACGGCACACTTTAGAAAGATCTGCCTCCACGCTCCGAGGGCGGGTTCCTGCCTCAAACTCCACCCTTACAGGAAACAGCTCAGGGAAACAGCTTGAGGGAGGGCGCAGCCATTGCCAAGACAACCCCTGTAGGACTGACATCCTTCTGCTCGGTCATGGCTGTTCATCTCTATGTGATGAACACCACCCATGGTTTTTATATAAGTAGATAATATTGAAAATATTTTAGAATTACTGATTATTTTCTATGTAGCTTTGGTCAAGTTATTGCAACCTTCTTAGGCCTCACTCTCTTCTTATGTCAGAGGGGTAGACTAAATAATTTTTCAACTCTGTCATTTTATAATTTGACATTTTTAAGTTTAATTTTGCAATTGCCTCAGAGTAATACTTGGTCAGGATGGAATAGTCCAAAAAATGTTGAAAACAATTTAAACAGCAATAATGCTTTTTGGAAGCCAATTGAAAATTATAGAGGAGAATATAATCATAAGATATTATTAAACTTTAATCACTTTAATTTTAGAAATAAACAGATTAAACACAAGGCTTGAATGTGCTTGAGATTTAACTGCCACTTTTGGGATTCCAGCATTTTCTTCCCATACTTAATCTCCAACAGGCATAACAGTCTATGGTAATAATAATAGTTGTAGTAGTAATGGTAGTAGTAGTAATACCTGCACTATTAATTGAACATCCACTGTGTGACATGTATCTATATATTTATATCTGTCTGTCTATATATGCAGCTATGTCTTAAATTGCAAAGTGATGTCATAGACCCCAGGATACTGATGGAGAAAAAATACAAGGTCATACAGATAGATAACTTGCTTAAATTTTAAACCTAGTCAACATCAGATCTGAGATTCTGGCCCCAAGTTTTGACTTCAAGGCCTGCTTCTAAACACTCTGCCTTGAGGCCATTGACTGTCTCCTTGCCTTATTTATTACTTCCTCTCCTATTTCTGCAACTTGTTTGTTTGTTTGTTTATTTTAAATGACTGATTTTAAAAAGTACTGAAAAAACACACACAAAGTTTGAGGCTTAAGACTCTAGCAGGTCTTACTTTGGTAAAATGCTGAGTTATGAAAATATAAACTGCACCTAATTCACAGATTATATTTTCTTATATGTTTGTAACATTCTCATGTTTTTTGTACTCTGGTACCTTTTAGATATATTTTTCAAGAAAAGAGTCTTAAATATACTTAATATGCTTAGAAAAAAATGACAAGCTATTGTTTCAGTAGGCATAATTTAAAGGGAAGTGTGTTTAGTTCCAAGTGTGAGCACATAGACACATTCACATTTTATTATTCTTTTGCTTCTGGATAGGCCTGGCCCAGATCTGCTGATTGAACTTTTATGTTTCCCAATTTATAAAATATTTACCAAAGGCATAATGGATATTTTACAGATGATATGTCAGGCCGGTTGAGACATCGGCTCATGGAAGATAGCTTCTGTCTGTCAGAACTGTGATAGTGGACAATGAGCTTTGTTTCTGCCAAAAGTCTGAATTCTAATTTCAATTGAAAAAATTAAATTGGAAATGAAGATTTTTTATCATTCTGACACTGAACTTGATCTTTAATACTCACACATGGTGGAAGATTAGATATTTCAAAAAATTACTCAGAGTAAATTCAAACAATAAATATTTATTATAATTGGATAAAAACTAATATTGTATGGAAGAATTAAATATTTCTTGAATATCCCAGGAACTGTTTATACACATTAAGATAAGGAAAACTATCAGTTTTTTAGTTTCAAAAAATATTATTGTTTGGAAGCCTGAGAGAGGGAAAATACTGTGACACTGTCCTGAAAGTGTGAAGGTTCAAGGTGGCTTTCATTCCTCTTTGATGGGTTCAGTTTGGGACAAATGTAATTGGCTGCTATTTTTTCTTCCATTCCCTTTTCCCCGTCTTTGTTTTCCTCATGATTTTCTTTTCCACTCTCTTCATCCATTCACACAACAACCCCTTTTTCTTAACCCTTACTATGACTCAGTCACCAAGTTGTTGGTGGTGATCTGAAATGAAAACAAAACAAAATACTGCCCTTAAGTAGTTCTATGTATCATGCTACCATCTCATTCAATCATTAACAAACATGCTAATTATAAATGTGTCTACTTTGCTAACAAATTTGAAATTTTAGTCTCGAGTGTTTGCTAACCTAAGTACTTTAAAATATCATATTGCACTGAGTCAAAAAGGGTTACTAATTTTCTATTTAAAAATAAAGTTTTTTGGAAATTGTATAAGTTGTCTTCTTTGACTTATCTCTCCCTTCCCTTCTAGTCCCTG
>NW_006294867.1:112433-117940 GCF_000327345.1 Myotis davidii | reverse complement strand
TTTTGAGTCACTAAAAGGCTAACAATATAGGAGGACACTGTGATCATGGTAGAAAATATAATTGGTGTTGAAAAATATATATTTGGTGAGAATGTAAATCATTTACTTGCATTGCTTTCAGCCTTGACTATCTTGGTTTCTAATGTAAGAAGGGTAGTTAATATATTTTACTTGCTATTAAATAACAAACTTGTTCTCATTTAGACAGAAAGCCTTGAATATAAGACTGTTTCCTTTTTAACATAGTGCTGACCACTATATTGCCTAATAATAGATAACTATAATTAAATCTCATTAATTTGAAACACAAGGGATTATGAAAGATGGACTCTGAATTAAGTAGATTATCTATTATTTTATTTAAGAATAGGACATGTGGTTAGCTAGAAAATTATAGTTGTTAAACAGATACTATTGACTGAACTTAAATGATATTTTATGTTGTAATAAACTATGAAACAATGCATAGAATTAAGACTCTACACATCTGATAATTTTGAATGTAACTATAGCACCACAGTAATGCACTATTTCCGCATAAATGAATAATCCTAAAGATGAAGAAAGTTGGAAATTTAAAGAAATTCAGTTTAAAATTCATGAAAATCACCTTATTTCAACACATGTTGAAGTAGTAATAAGGTAGTATGTTGCGTTGAACAAATTGGGATTACTACACTAATCAGCATTCATTTTAGTACACATGGGGCACTACATTTATTTAAAGCTTCGAAACACTTTCAGGTAAGAGATCTTATAAAATAATTGATTGTCAGAAGGCTGCATATCTAGAAATTATGCTATTGGTTGCATAGTCCTGCATATTTTTTTCATTTTATTGTTCTTTTGCTTCTGGAAAGGCCTGGCCCAGATCTGATGATTGAAGTTTTATGTTTCCCAATTTATAAAATATTTACCAAAGGCATAATGAACTTTTTACAGATGATATGTCAGGCTGGTTGAGACATCGGTTCATGAAAAATAGCTTCAAAAGAAATGCCAAACATGACAATTTCTTACTTGGCCAGAGATGGTGTAGCTGAAGGACAGACCTCAAAGCTGTCAGTGTGCTGCCCTTTCTCTACGGAAAACAATATTTAAAACAACTTTCCAAACATAGCTTGTTTCCCTTCATACTTATTTGACTCATTCAACCATGAATTGTTATTTATTGGAGTATTTGTTGTTTATGGGATTCAAACAAAAGCTGTTTACTGAAATTTAAAAGAACAAAAGTCCAGGTGTTTGAGGAGGCAAAACATATCTGTTTAACAGACAGCTCAGCAGTTGTAAGAAAATTATTCACAACCTGAATGCAACACAATCTCTCCAAAACACTGTTCTCAATTCACATATTTTGAAAAGAGAAAGTGAATTTTGTGCTGTCTTCAACTCTTACTGTAACTTTGAACAAATGAGGTGTTTCTAAAATTGAAAACAAACTAACCTTGCTTCTTGATGGAACCTGGATTGATGTCACTCTTATTTGCTTATTATGGATTATGAACCCATCAGCCATGCATGTGGCTTCTGAAACAATGCTGAACTTTACTTATTGGTATTGAAACACCAAATATAAAGACAGAATTTATTTTGGAGGAGATACCTATTCTTCTGAATTCTGATGCTTACTTTATTTATCTCTAAAACTGTGAGATAAAAAGGAGAGAATGATTAATTACTTCTTCCAATTGGCCAGTGGCAAAATTGTCTTAAATGAAGGACACAATAGATACCTCAATTTCATTTGAGGCTTATAGTGGATGGGGTTTTAAAGGCTTTCTTCAATGGTAACACTGTTTTCTGTTTAACTTTCTAATTCTAATGTCACCTGACTGTCTTACATTTTCTCATATCAATATAACCTCAAATATATAACCTCACGTTTCTCCATGTAGTTACCTGTTTTGAGCAGTAAGTTTCAAGGATATTTGTGACTTAGAAGTAGATTTCCTTTGATTTATTATAGTTGTCACTTCTTGATTTTGTTGAGTGATTCTTGTTCTGGGAGGAATTGTCAATAGCTAAGGAATCTAATATTTTGCTTGTGAAGCACATTGGCCAATATGGGAATAGATCCAATTACAATTGGATCCAATTAAAATATTATTTATTTTTAATTTTTTAATCCTTCAAAAACCATGTTTTTCTCAGTTTTACCTGAATAGGTAGGCTCAATCATAAACTCAATGCATAGTAAATTTATATTATATCCAAGTAGAATGATAGACATATAGATTCATATTGTCCGAAACATTGCCTTCAACCAAACTCATGCTCATGTGATCTCAGACATGGAAAGGGGATCCAGAATATTTTTCAGTAAACTGTTTTAAGATTCTAAACCCTCAAAGTTTCTTCTTATTGCCTTAAGAGATCAGAGAAACCTAGCATTTGTTAACTTGGAGACTCTCTTCCATATAACACCATTTATCTTAGTAATAAATCTAAAGAAAATCTCTTTTGAGATGTCTGTAAGAGAAAATACAAATACCTGGTAAAAATCTATTCTCTTTGTAGCTGAATGATACCCTAATTCTATTTGAGCTTATGCTTTATCTTAAGCATGGGCAGTTAGCTTCATTAAAATACAATTAATTCAGCTAATGTAACAATCTCTACTTTGTTCCTTGGCCATAGACTTTACTTGTAACCTTAATCAAGCCTATCAAAATATGTGTTATAATTTTCAAAGGGATCCAGGAGATAATGTGGTTGGATAAGCACACTGCCTCTCTTTTACTTGAAGAAAAATTTGCAGTACTGATAGTTTCAGTTGTATAATTTCTTTACAATATTTATAAAAAACCACTCCATCCACTGTTGCAACAGAAGTCTATCATAATGCATATATTCATTTGATAAGAAAATCATGAATACGAAAAAGCTTCCCCCTTTTAAAATTATCATATAGGGTCAATGAAGTCACTTTGCACCCACTGATGTCCTCAAAACATCTCCAAAGTTAGACACTCATGCTAATTCCCACGATGACTTTGCAATTGCAATTTGTGTCAATGGTATACTTAAGATAGCCATACTCAGCAAAAGAAAGGCATATTTTTCTTGCAAATCAAGGCCAGGCACTGTTTTACATTTCACCAAAATTGGTGCTGTAGGAGAAGAGTTATAGTGGCTATCAATCATTAGCAACAGCCACCAGATCATATTAATTCTGATAGCTAAAATTGCCTTATCAATTGCAGGCCTGTGAACATTGTGCTTTTTTCAAAAGTGTATGTATTTTAGATATTTCTTCATCTCTATTTCCAGTCTAAAGTGCTACAGAACCCTATAGTTTTTCCTAGAAGACATGTGATTTTACCAGGCTATTTCCTGTGCTTTTGTTAATTGACTCATTGGTTGTCAATCATAAATTACTCCACAGGTAAATAAGTAGTACTGTAGTACTTAGTCATGAAAGAACTTGAAGCCTACATAATTTCACTCTGATATCATTAAAGAAAGAAGCTTTACTCTTTTATCTGCTTCTCTCTCTCCCTCTCTTTCAAAATTTGAAAGGGGGCAATGATATAGTAGAAGAAAACCTTACCCAGAAATGTTAAGGCTTATATTTTTGTATTGACTTGTTTGGAGGAGCTATGTATTGCTTTAGAATGGAATACAATTTTTTATTTTTTATTTTTTTTATTGATTAACTTATTACATATGTGTCCTCATCTCCACGTTAGCCCACATCCCCCCCACTCCTGCCCTCATCCCCTGTTGTCTGTGTCCATTGGTCAGGCCTATATGCTTGCATGTAAGTCCTTTGGTTGATCTCTCCCCCTTACCCCCACCCTTCCTCTGAGGTTTGACGGTCTGATTGATGCTTCTCTGTCTCTGGATCTGTTTTTGTTCATCAGTTTATGTTGTTCATTATATTCCGTAAATGAGTGAGATCATGTGATATTTATCTTTCTCTGACTGGCTTATTTCACTTAGCATAATGCTCTCCAGTTCTATCCATGCTGTTGCAAATGGGAAGAATACACTTTTTTGAAAATTAGAAGAATTTTTCTTCTGCTATTTCTATTCTGCTCAGACTGGCAAGTGCCTGTGGGACATGGCATTTCAAACTGCTTGTGCTCCACTACTTGACTTTCTCCATGGTCTCTGATGCAAAAGTCTCAGGAAGCATCAGCAGCAGATTTTTGCAATGAAAGCAGTTGTGTCATTCTCATCACTTTGGTAGATTTGAGCCTCCAAATTGGTCAAACCCTTTGATTAATTGATATGCTGAGTATCTCAGATTGTTCTAATTGATATCAATCAAATTCCTTCCAGGAGGTCGGATTTATTGGCAAAGGAATTATTAGACTAAAATTTTTTCACTTTCTCATTCCTTTTGCAGTTTTATTACCTTGTAGCATGTGGCATAGCTAGGGAGGATTAAAGATTTTTAGTGCGTTATTTTGTATATGATTTTGTTTTCTCATTTGCTTCACTCTGGACACAAGTGTCCTGGCCACCCTTTCCAACTGGGATCCAACTAGTCTAGATATAATTTCCTTAGTAATCATTGGGTTGTAAGGAAAATTTCTACTTACATTATTTCAGATAAAAGGGGATTTGCCAGTGGTTGGCAAACTCATTAGTCAACAGAGACAAATATCAACAGTACAACGATTGAAATTTCTTTTGAGAGCCAAATTTTTTAAACTTAAACTATATAGGTAGGTACATTGTTATTAACTTAATTAGGGTACACCTGCGCCGCATCTCCCGTCACCCGACCGACTGACACCCCCCACTTCTTCTAACGCCACTTCTTCAAAATAGACTTGCCCAGGCCAAAAACCGACTTCTCTGCATGGGCCACGAAGTTTCAATTGCACTGTACGTGCATGCCCACATGTGGTATTTTGTGGAAGAGCCACATTGAAGGGGCCAAAGAGCCACATGTGGCCCATGAGCCGCAGTTTGCTGACCACTGTTATAGGCTATTAGGCTAGAAATAGTAAAATAATCTTTGGTTGCTACATTTTTTTTTTCATATATTACATCTGGTTTGTAAGAAAATAACATTGATTTAAATCTGATGTCTTCTCACCATATCCAGTGCTATTAACTCTAATAAAGCCATGATCATTTCTCATTTGTAATTTTGCTATTGTCCCTATCTTGTCTTTGTGCTTTACCCTTGACCCTACATTCTAGTCTTAGCACAGCAGCTATTGTGATTTTTTTTAAACAAGTTTGATCAAACCACTCTCCAACAATTCCACATTTCACTTAGGGTTTAAACCAAAATAATATCAATGATCTACAAAGGGGAAAAACCAAGATGGCGGCATAGGTTAACGCCGGAGATTGCTGCCTTGAACAACCAAATCAAAATACACCTAAAAGACGGAACGGACATCATCCAGAACCACAGGAAGGCTGGCTGAGTGGAAATTCTACAACTAGGAGGAAAGAGAAAAACACTGAGACTCAGAGGAGGAGCAGTGCGGAAGTGAGATACTAAGGTGCGGAGTACATGCGGGCTGGCGGCTGAGGGGGGG
>NW_006294867.1:109773-111304 GCF_000327345.1 Myotis davidii | reverse complement strand
TGAGGGGGAAAGGGTGTGGGAGATGCGGGAAGAGACTGGACAAAAATCGTGCACCTATGGATGAGGACAGTGGGTGAGGAGTGAGGGCAGATGGTTGGGCGGGAACTGGGAGGAGGGGAGTTATGGGGGGAAAAAAGAGGAACAAATGTAATAATCTGAGCAATAAAGATTTAATTTAAAAAAAAAAACAACAAAAGATCTACAAGGCCCTACATAATCTCCACTATCCTTGTGCCATGGTTCTAACTTCATCTCCTACTAGCCTCCTCACGTTATTAAGCTTATTTGATTCTAACCACATGCATCCTTGCTATTATTTTTTTTTGCTTTTATAATTTAAAAAATACCTCCTATACATTTGGCAGTTTCAATCGTTATTCATAATTCATGAGGACAAGGTGTTTTGTTTTTTTTATTGAATCAGTGTATATCATCTGAATTCTGCATTCTTTAGTCTGAATTCACTTACTGGATTCATTAAGTGATATAAGTTAGAAGAACAAGATTCTCACTATTATTTCCTGAATATTTTAGGTGCACATCTGCATGAAGACCTTTGTCTGATTGTTACATCTGTATGAAAACCCCCTCTACCGCCACATGTATCTACAGGGTCAAATTCTTCACTTCTTCCAACTCTTTATTTAAATTTCATTTTAATCACAAATCCATTTACTCCACCTGCACCCCATATTGTTGGCCTCCTTCATAGTTACTTTTTCTTCTTTTTTCATAGTATTTATTACCGCTGTCATTTGTGTAATTGACTTTTTATGTTTATTGTTTGTTGTCTATCTTCCACCAGTAGAATGTAATATCTATGAGAGCAAAGACCTTTGTTTTATAAACCGATACAATATTGAGGCTTAGGATACTATTTGGCATATGGTAGTCATTTGAGTGATATTTGTTGCATGAATGAAATAATTAATGGTTAGAGAAATGGATTATTGAAAGGATAAGAAGTAGAAGAGAGCAGAGCTAGGTGGGAACTGATTCTGGAATGTAGGGAACTAAAGGAACTTTCTTATTTCTCATCAGGCACTATGATCTTTTCCTTGTTTTTCTCTATATATTAGTTCCATAATCCATTCAATGGCATTTTGCAGCTTCTAGTATACAAGTGTTACACTTATTTTATTATTGTTACTCCAAAATATTTTATTACTTTTATCTTATTATCAATGCAATTTGATGATAATTTAATTTTCATAGTGCTCATTGTTTATGTATAGAAATACAATTATTTTTTGTATTCATCTTATATCTTGGAAACTTTCTAAGCTTGGTTATTAACTGAAAATATTTTTATAGATTCCTAGAATTTTCTATACATAAAATCATGTAATTTGTGAATAGAAATAGGTTTACTTCTTTTCTAATCCCAATGCTTTTTATTTTATTTCAGTAATTGCCCTGGTGAGCATCTTTGTTTGGTTCTTGATCTCAAGGGCAAAGCTTTTAGTCTTTTAGGATGATGTTCACTGTGGGTGTTTCAAAAATTTCCTGGATCAGGTTGAAGAAATTTTCT
>NW_006294867.1:106786-109718 GCF_000327345.1 Myotis davidii | reverse complement strand
ATGTCAAATGCTATTTTGCATGTAGTTTTGACCTTTTATTTTATTAATACGGTGTTTTGCATTGATTTTCAAATGTTCTACCAACCTTGCTTTCCTGAAATGAATACCCCTTGATCATGTTAATAGTTTTGTATAATCTTTTTTATATGTTGCTGAGTTTGGTTTACTAGTATTTTTGTTTAGGGTTTTTGCATCTGTATTCTTGAGAGATTTTGATCTCTAGTTGTTTTTTTTAATTAAAATGCCTTTGTATGGTTTAGGTATCAGGCTAATACTGGACTCATAGGATTAGTGGGAAAGTGTTCCCTCCTCTTTACATTTTTAAAAATTCTAGAAAGATTGGTGCTAATTCTTCTTTAAATATTTTGAGAATTTACCAGTGAGCTCATCTGGCCCAAGGTTTTCTTTGCTAGTAGTTTTATGTATTTTTTTAAATTATTACTAATTCAATCCCTTTACTTATTATAAGCCTACTTAGATTTTCTATTTCTTCTTGAGTCTATTTGGTAGTATATGTATTTCTAGGAATGTCTCTATTTTATCTAAGATATATAAATTGTTTGCATACAATTACTCATTGTATTCCTGCATAATGCTTTTCCTCTCATAAGGTTGGCAAAAATGACTTCTCTTTTATTTCTGATTGTAGTAATTTGTCTCTCTCTCTCTCTCTCACTCTCTCTCTCTCTCTGTATGTTTTTCTGTCTCTCTCTCTCTCTCCTAGTCATAAGCTTCAGGAAAGAAGCAGACCAATGAGACCTTAATCTTATATACCATACCCCAGATGGTCATGGTCAAATGGTGGGGGTTTTACAGTTCAGGTTGTGCCTGTTTGACTTTAAAATATATAAACACTGGCTGAGGCATATGTTTGGGGCCTCATGTTGTCCTCAGTTAATGCACGATTATTGTAGAGGCCTTAGTAAGCAGAGTGAGTTGAATCAATATTCAGCTAGTGGTTTAAAAAAAGTCTTTTTTAATTTTTTTCTTTATTGATTAAGAAGAACCATTAAAAAAAGTTCTCATGATAGAGTTTTACATTCAAATTTCTCTTTGTTTTCCTTTAAAAAAACAAAATTTAAAATTCAACTACTAAACAATCATTTATGTTCATTGAAGAATAGGAAAACACACAAAAACAGAAATAAAAATAATAAACAAACAAAGAAAAAACCAATAGTCTTTCCAGATATCAGCATGTTAGACAGCAAAAACTATTGGCTTCTCTTTTGATGTTTTTCACTGTCTTTAAGCAATTACATTAAGTGAAAGTGTGCTTTAGAGCACTAGTGTGTCTCTTTTTAACTTTAAATTGTTAGTGCCAAACTCATAAGGGCTAGAGTACCACATTTGTTTCTACAAATTATGTTCTTTGTTTGGGTCTAGGAATAACGCTATGATAGTGGTAAACCTAAATTCATCTGTTTCAGCCATAGACTAAATTGACATCTTTCAACCAAATGGTTTTGAGATTACTTGAGGTTTATTAATTTATTAAATATTGATTATGACTTTAGATTAAAGAAGTCAAAAACTGGATAAAGATAATATGTAATCTTAGGTTGAGGTAGAGAAATAAGGTAATGAAATGATGGAAACACAGATGTAAGAAAACATTTTTAAAAACTTACTCCTAGATTTTGTCTATAAGATCAGAGGTATTTAGGGAAATCAAGAAGGAACTAGAGTGATTTTGAAAAGTATATTTGAATTTTAATATCAGAATAGGAGCAGTAAAAGAATGAAAACAAGGCATTTACTTAGAAGAAAGATAAGGCATAGAAGGCTCAATTTTTCTGAAAGGAAAAAATGAGATAGCAAAGGCCAGATAGAATAATGTAAGTAGAAAATGAAGATTGCTCCCTATTAACTTCTTTGAAAAGGATAGTATTAAAGTGGGGAATATCAAAGTTTTAACTATATAGAAAGAAGTGACTATAACCAAAAAATCTAATAGAGAAAGAGATGAAAGTTCTCAGAAAACAACCAGATGTTATTTTCCAGTAGGGCCCAGGATCCAAGTGATTATAGAAAGATGCAGGTAAAAAAAAATCCAGGCAAAAAAAGAACAATTGGGGAACAAAATTTATTACAAAGGACAGTTATACAGTAAATAAATGAATACAGGGAATATGGAGAGAATTGATTGGATAAAAGCAGAAAAACTCTAAAATAGTATAAAATAATTATTATGTGAGTTTCAAGGTAGCACACTTTTTTCAGGTGGAAATTTAGTTATAACCTGTGCCATAAAAGAACAAGTGAGAAATTTAATGAATTAAAACTCAAAAATGTACATAAAAAATGAGACATCTTAAAGGGGAGTGAGACAGGACAATGAAAGATCAAGTTCAGACCTGGGTTAGGCATTGGTCTAATGGGAGAATATCTGTTGGGCACTATTATCCAAATCTAAAAGCTGAAGGTGAACATGATTTGTCTGAGGAGTAGATACTTGTGACAGGTCCAGCTCTTAATGATTTTATATCTCTCACTAAGTTGAAATTTAGAACAATATGTTAGCAAAAAAATGTCTGAGTCAGGAATCAAATGGAAAGCAAAAGAAAACATCTAAACCTAATAAAAAGTGCCTACCCTACATGTATCAGAGTTGAAAACATACCAAGTTAAGAAACAGGTTTAACTGCGAGTTTCTAAAAAGCAGAGAGGAACAACAGAGGGGAGTAAAAAATTAGAAGCATAGATCACCCTTGAAAGGGAAAAAATGAAATAGCAGACATAAATGTTACTTATTTCACTTAGCATAATGCTCTCCAGTTCCATCCATCCTGTTGCAAATGGTACGAATTCCTTCTTTTTTACTGCCACGTAGTATTCCATTGTGTAGATGTACCACAGTTTTCTAATCCACTCATCTATTGATGGGCACTTAGGTTGTTTCCAAATCTTAGCTATTGTAAATTGTGCTGCT
>NW_006294867.1:99673-105787 GCF_000327345.1 Myotis davidii | reverse complement strand
CTTTTAAGATTCTCTCTTTGTCTTTTGCTCTTGGCATTTTAATTATGATGTGTCTTGGTGTGGTCCTCTTTGGATTCCTTTTGTTTGGGGTTCTCCATGCTTCTTGGACTTGTAAGTCTATTTCTTTCACCAGGTAGGGGAAGTTTTCTGTCATTATTTCTTCAAATAGGTTTTCAATATCTTCCTCTCTCTCATCTTCTGGAACCCCTATAATTCGGATGTTGGTACACTTGAAGCTGTCCCAGAAGCTCCGTACACTATCTTCTTATTTTTGGTTTCTGTTTTCATTTGCTTTTCTGTTTGGGTGTTTTTTTGCTTCTTCGTATTTCAAATCGTTGACTTGATTCTTGCAATCCTCTAGTCTGCTGTTGGAAGTCTGTTTAATATTCTTTATTTCAGTCAGTGTATGCTTAATTTCTAGTTGGTCCTTTTTCACAACCTCGAGGGTCTCATTAGATTTCTTGTAGATCTCATTAAGTTTATTGGCAGATTCTAGAAAATTCTTGAAAAACCTTACAAGTGTGGTTTTGAACTCTATATCCAGTAGTTTGCTTTCCTCCATTTCTGTCATTTGTGTCCTTTTTCTTTGTCTCCGCATTTTTTATGCTTCCCTGTGTTGATAAAGTGGTTTTCTGTGCTATGTGTCCTATAGGACCCAGTGGTTTAGCCTCCCCAATTACGTGAGTATGACACTCTTGGTGCACCCCCTTGTGGTCCTTGGTGCACAGTGTTGTTGTAGTTAAGCCTTGGTTGTTGTAGTTATCACTGAGAGGAATTGACCTCCAGGCCAATTGGCTGTGAGAATCAGCTGTGTCAGCAGTGGGAGAACTTCTGTGCTGGAGACACACCTCTGGGGCAAGACTTGCTTCAATGGGGCTTTGGTGCTCACTGAGTCTGCCCCCTGAGTGGGTCCTTTATGGTTCCATGAAGCTGCAAACTGGATAGTCCCACTCAGACCTGATAAAGTGGTTTTCTGTGCTATGTGTCCTATAGGACCCAGTGGTTTAGCCTCCCCAATTACGTGAGTATGACACTCTTGGTGCACCCCCTTGTGGTCCTTGGTGCACAGTGTTGTTGTAGTTAAGCCTTGGTTGTTGTAGTTATCACTGAGAGGAATTGACCTCCAGGCCAATTGGCTGTGAGAATCAGCTGTGTCAGCAGTGGGAGAACTTCTGTGCTGGAGACACACCTCTGGGGCAAGACTTGCTTCAATGGGGCTTTGGTGCTCACTGAGTCTGCCCCCTGAGTGGGTCCTTTATGGTTCCATGAAGCTGCAAACTGGATAGTCCCACTCAGACCTCTGGGTTTCCTGCCTCCTGGATCTCTAGGGAGGTGCTAATCTAGCCGTTGCCTGAGACTATCCAGAAAAAGCCTCCCTGCAGGGCTTGGACAGGGCGGGTCCCACAGGATCAACAGGGGGAGGATAGCAGTTATGGCTGCTCTCAGTCCTGCCCTCAGAGGCTCTGCTTCTCAATGTCCAGGCAATCACTGCAAGCCCCTCGGAGAGAAAGCTGCCCTCGAGTTCCAACCGATGCCAGATAGTCCTGCTTCTCCCGTATGAGTCTGGGTCCGTAAAGACTCACCTGGAACTGGAGCTCAGAGCCTGAGACTCCCTCCCAGTTGAAAACAACAGCAGCGCCCTCAACCGCCAGCCCACTCCGCATGCACCTCCGCACCTTAGTATTTTACTTCCACACTGCGCCTCCTCTGAGTCTACGTATGCTGTTCTCTTTCCTTCTAGTTGAGGAATTTCCCCTCAGCCAGCCTTCCTGTGGTTCTGGGTGATGTCCGTTCCGTCTTTTAGTTGTATTTTTGAAGTGGTTGTGCGTATGGCTACAAGAGATGTCTGACACTTTGCTGCCTATGGTTTCTTCTAAGATTTTTATGATTTCATGACTTATATTTAAGTCTTTATTTTGAGTTTATTTTTGTGTGTGGTATAAGTTGGTGATCTAGTTTCATTTTTCTGCATGTACCTGTCCAATTTTCCCAAGCACCTTTTTTTGAAGAAACTGTCTTGACTCCATTGTATGCTCTTGCCCCTTTGTCAAATATTAATTGAGCATAATGGTTTGGGTCAATTTCTGGGTTCTCTGTTCTATTCCATTGATCTACATGTCTGTTCTTGTGCCAGTACCAGGCAGTTTTGAGAACAGTGGCCTTGTAATACAGCTTGATATCTGGTATTGAGATCCCTCCTAAGTTGCTCTTCTTTCTCAGGATCACTGCAGCTATTCAAGGTGTTTTTTTTATTCCAGATGAATTTTTGGAGTGTTTTTTCTAGGTCTATGAAATATGCTGTTGACATTTTAATGGGAAATGTATTGAATCTATAGATTGCTCTTGGTAGTATGGACATTTTACTGATGTTGATTCTACCAATCCATGAAACGGTATGCTCTTCCATCTATTTATATCTTTCTATCTCTTTTTTCAACATCCTGTAGTTTTCTGAGCAGAGGTCTTTTACCTCCTTAGTCAAGTTTATTCCTAGGTACCTTAATTTTTTTGGTGATAATGCTAAGTGAAATAAGCCAGTCAGAGAAAGATAAATATCACATGATCTCACTGATTTGTGGAATATAATGAACAACATTGTGGGGATAAGGACACATATGTCATAACTTAATCAATAAAAATAAATAAAAAATAAAATAAATAAAAAATAAAATTAATGACATAAATAAAAAAAAATGTACTTATGCCTTGGAAAATTGAAAGGTAGAGAAAAGTATTGACTTAAGGAACACATGAGAGTGTTATTAATCAACTAGCGTCCCAATGCACAAAATTGGTGCAAGGGGCTCGGCCCTCACAGCCCTGGCTTCTTCTGGAAGATCATCCAGAAGGACATCCAGAAGTTTGTTCAGCTATCAGATCTAATTAGCATATTACACTTTTATTATTAGAGATATTAGATCCCTTTGGGGATAAACTTCAAGTGTCAATATCAGCTCCACTTCACAAATTTGCAGAGGCTGATACTCCAGCAGGAACAAATGTTGGCATAAGCATGATCCCTTCTTTAAATGAAATATTTCACAAGACTGTTTACTTCCTTAGCAGGAGATAGTGGGATAAAGTACTGTAGCATAGGACTGAAAATGCTGGTTCTGAGGAGATAATGAAGGCAATGTTACTAGGCTGAATCCACTTTCGCTGTAGCACTGGGATATTAAAGTGTGGGACCAAAGCACAAATGGAAATTAAGAAGTCTGAAATCTATAAAAGGGAATGTTAACTGGGACTGTGACCATTTCAAATGTATAAACTTTTGAATAACATTTTCTGAGAAATAAACGCCATACTCAGATAGATGTTCTCCCTGTCAATCTGTAGTTCCAAAATTAATGTCTGTGGGAGATTTCTCCTCATTGGTTTGAGCTTCACTGGTCACGAACTCCAGTAAACTGACTTGTTGGTATCCTGGAGAAACTTAAACCTAAATCATTTTTTCTTTTGTTATTGCTCCATTACCTCAGATAGCACAAAGTCTCAGCTATGTGAATCTGAATTCTTTTTTTTAATTGAATTTATTAGGGTGGCAGTGGTTCACAAAATCAAACAGGTACAACTTGATAAAAACATCTATACATGCTCTCTAACCGGTTTGGCTCAGTAGATAGAGCATCGGCCTGCAGACTGAACTTTCCCAGGTTCGATTCCGGTCAAGGGCATGTGCCTTAGATGCAGGCACATCATCCCCAGTAGGGGGTGTACAGGAGGCAGCTGACTGATGTTTCTCTCTCATCGATGTTTCTAACTCTCTATCCCTCTCCCTTCCTCTCTGTAAAAAATCAATAAAATATATATATATTTTTAAAAAAACATCTATACACTGCATTGTGCACCCATCTCCCCAAGCAAAGTCTCTTTCCTTCTCAAGCCCCTCCTTTGCCCACCTCCACCCAGGGTCCACCACCCCTTCCCTCTGGCACTCACCACACTGTTGTCTTAATCTATGGGTTATGCATATATGTTCTTTTGTTAATCCCTTCACCTTCTTTCATCCAGTTCCCCCTGTCCCCCTCCTCTCCGACACCTGTCAAACTGTGTCATGTATTCATGCCTCTGTTTCTATTTTGTTTATCAGTTTATTTTGTTCATTAGATTCCATATATGAGTGAAATCATATGGTACTTGTCTTTATCTGGCTTATTTCACTTAGCATAATGTTCTCCAGGTCCATCCATGTTGAGGCAAAAGATAAGGTGTCCTTCTTTTTCTATAGCCATGCAGTATTCCATTGTGTAAATGTACCACAAGTTTTTTTAATCTACTGATCTACTGATGGGCACTTGGGCTATTTCCAGATCTTGGCTATTTTAAATAATGCTGCTATGAACATAGTGGTGCATATATTCTTTCAAATAAGTGTTTTGGCTTTCTTAGGATATATTCCTAAAAAGAGATCTCTGGGTCAAAAGGCAGTTCCATTTTTAATTTTTTAGGAAACGGCATACTCTTTTCTACAGTGGCTACACCAGTTTGCATTCCCACCAGCAGTGCACAAGGGTTCCCTTTCTCCACATCCTTGCCAGCACTTATTTTTTGTTGATTTATTGATGACAACCATTCTAGCAGGTGTGAAGGTGCACTCTTTTTTTAAAATGTTTTTTATTGATGAGAGAGAGAAAGAGAGAGAAAGAGAGAGAGAGAGAGAGAAAGAAAGAAACATGGATGAGAAACATAGATTGGCTGCCTCCTGCACGCCCCCTACTGTGGATTGAGCCCACAACCCAGGCATATGGGGAATTGAATCAATGACCTGTTGATGCATGGGAAGACACTCAATCCAGAGCCACACGGGCTGGGCAAGTCTGCATTCTTAGAAAAAGGTAGTAATTTATAGCATTGGCAATATAAATTTTGAGGTCTTGAAGGACCTTCATTCATTCTATTTAGAAAATTCCAAAGCTCTATCTGTTTTTTATTTCCTTATGAAGTAAATATGCTTGCAAAAAAACCAAGCTTTCTACCCCACTACTCAAGCCCTAAATGTAAAGAGGCCTACTCCTGCAGGGAAAGCAAATTTATATCAGCCACATTCTGCAATATTAGTTTAAGGAATAAAAATGGCTATATTTTGATTTCCGTCTTATTTATTCCTTGCCTATCTCTTAACTGAGTTTAAAATTTGGGCAGGAAGATAGCTGTTACATTTCTGAACCCTCTTAAACCACAACAGATGGGAGATTTTGTTGGGATTTGATAGCAAAATATACAGTAGTTAACAACTGAAGGAGCATAAAACATTCCCTCTTAGATTATTAATTCAAAAAACACACACACATACTCTTATGTTATATTCACATTTGTATAGAGATTTTGAGGTACTAGGCAATATTAAAAGATGCTTACTTAAAATACTGCTGAATTAGAAGTAAAAGATTCTGGCTTTTATTTCTGCAGCTGCCACTAACTGTCTGGGTTAAATCAGCTAAATTCCATAGTTTTGAATTTCTGCAACTTTGAAATGAGTTTAATATTAAGTGATTCCCATGATTTAGCTATAGCAGGTAGCTCATAATAACCTATAACTGGAATTTACATGAATATCCATTAACAGTAGAGTGGATAAATAAATATTGATGCATACTTTTTGGTGAACATAAGGATGCATTTTTATAGGGTACAGAACTTTGAGTAAAATTTCTGAGTCATAGTGTATGTATACCAGTATATCCATCTTCATAGACATTGTCAAAAGTGTTTTAAAGAGCTTGACTATAATAATATACTCTCTTACCAGCAGTCACATATCAGGATATCAGCTATTTATATTCTTGACAACATTTGATATTTTCTACCTTTTTCATTTTAGCCATTCATGTAGTATGTAGAAGTATTTCATTGTGATGCTGACTTGCATTTTCCTGTTGACTGATAAAGTTGAGCACTTTTTTATATGTTGACTAGTGGCCCGGTGCATGGATTTGTGCACATTGAAAAGAAAGGTTCATGTGGCAATTATGTTACTGCAAAAAATTACATGTCAAAATAGTATAGATAATATAGTATTATAAAATTAAAATACAAGATATTTTATTATCACTATTTACTCTTTATCTATAATAGAAGTGTCATAGATTAGATAAAATTAGTAAAATTTAA
>NW_006294867.1:93604-98957 GCF_000327345.1 Myotis davidii | reverse complement strand
TGCCCTTCTGTATGTCCACTTTTGAAAAGAGTCTGTTTGCCCATTTTTAATTGAATTCTTTATCTTCCTTTTGTTAAGATGTATGAGTTCCCTGTAAATTTTGGAGATTAAACCCTTATCAGAGATAACATTGGCAAATATGTTCTTCCATGCAGTGGGCTTTCTTGTTGTTTTGTTGATGGTGTCTTTTGCTGTGAAGAAGCTTTTTATTTTGATGTAGTCCCATTTGTTCATTTTCTCCTTTGTCTCTCTTGCCCTAGGATTTGTGTCTGTAAAGATATTGCTAGGACATATGTCTGCAATTTTTCTCTCTATGGAGTCTTGTGGGGTTTTTATGCTTTCCCGTCTTACATTCAAGTTGTTTAGCCATTTTGAGTTTATTTTTGTGTATGGTGTAAGTTGGTGATCTGGTTTCATTTTTTTGCATGCACCTGTTCAATTTTCCCAAGCACCTTTTTTTTGAAGAGACTGTCTTGACTCCATTGTATGCTTTTGCCCCTTTGTCAAATATTAATTGAGCATAGTGGATTGGTTCGATTTCTGGGTTCTCTATTCTATTCCATTGATCTATATGTCTGTTCTTGTGCCAGTACCAGGCTGTTTTGAGAACAGTGGCTTTGTAATACAGCTTGATATCTGGTATTGAGATCCCTCCTAAGTTATTCTTCTTTCTCAGGATCGCTGCAGTTATTCAAGGTGTTTTTTTATTCCAGATGAATTTTTGGAGAGTTTTTTCTAGGTCTGTGAAATATGCTGTTGGCATTTTAATAGGAAATGTATTGAATCTATAGACTGCTTTGGGTAGTATGGACATTTTACTGATGTTGATTCTACCAGTCCATGAACACGGTATGCTCTTCCATCTATTTGTATCTTTCTATCTCTTTTTTCAACGTCCTGTAGTTTTCTGAGTAGAGGTCTTTTACCTCCTTAGTTAAGTTTATTCCTAGGTATCTTAATTTTTTTGGTGTTATGGTAAATGGGATTGTTTTCTTAGTCTCTCTTTCTGTAAGTTCACTATTGGTGTATAGAAATGCCATAGATTTTGTGACATTGATTTTGTATCCTGCTACATTGCCAAATTCATTAATTAAGTGTAATAATTTTTAGATGGAGTTGTCAAGGTTTTCTATGTACAGTATCATGTCATCTCCTAATAATGACAATTTTACTTCTTTTCCAATTTGGATGCCCTTTATTTTTTTCTTCTTGTCTGATTGCTGTGGCTAGCACTTCCAGTACTATGTTGAACAGGAGTGGTGAAAGCGGGCATCCCTGTCTTTTTCCTGTTCTTAGTGGAAATGGTTTTAGTTTTTGCCCATTAAGTATGATGTTGGCTGTAGGTTTGTCATATAAGGCTTTTATGATGTTGAGGTATGATCCCTCTATTCCCACTTAGCTGAGCATTTTTATCAGAAAAGGGTGTTGGATTTTGTCAGATGCCTCTTCTGCATCAATTGATATGATTATGTGATTTTTGTCTCTCACTTTATTTATGTGATGTATCACATTTATTGATTTGCAGATATTGTACCAGGCTTGCATTCCTGGAATAAATCCCACTTGGTCATGGTGTATGATCTTTCTAATATAATGCTGGATCCGGTTTGCTAGAATTTTGTTGAGGATTTTAGCATCTATGTTCATCAGGGATATTGGCCTATAATTGTCTTTCTTTGTGGAGTCTTTATCTGGTTTAGGGATTAGGGTAATGCTGCCTTCATAGAAAGAGTTTGGAAGTGTTCCTTCCTCTTTAATTTTTCTTGGAACAGTAATCAGGCAAATTTGAAGAAAAAAATATAACTCCAGAAATATAGCCATGTATATATGCATATATTAAATTAGAAATTTAATGAACAAGTTAAACAGCTGATTAGGCATAGAACGCATAAGAGCTACAAGTTAGATATGAACATTGAGATAAAAATGCAGTAGAGGGACAACATGATGCAGTTATGAAAGAGAGATTGAAGGACACAAAAAATAGAGTGAGAATGTCCAATACAAATATAATTTAAGAAGCATGTGAAGATAATAGAGATATTGGGAAAAGACAATCTTTGGAAGATAATTGACAATTTCTCAGAATTGAGGAGCGGCATGAATTTTCAGTTTCCAAATCTCAAGAAGACTAATGAATTTCAAGAAGGATAAATAAATATAAATCCATGGTTTGACATTCCATAGTGAAAACTCCAAACACCAAAGACAACATTAAAGCAGGCAAGAAAAAAAAGAAAGATTAGCCGAAACCGGTTTGGCTCAGCGGATAGAGCATCGGCCTGAAGTCTGAAAGGTCCCAGGTTCGATTCCGGTCAAGGGCATGTACCTGGGTTTTGGGCACATACCCAGTTGGGGGTGTGCAGGAGGCAGCTGATCGATGTTTCTCTCTCATCGATGTTTCTAACTCTGTATCTCTCTCCCTTCCTCTCTGTAAAAAAATCAATAAAATATATTTTAAAAAAAAGAAAGAAAGATTAGCTCCAAAGGGGTTATTAGAACATCAGCTGACCTCTCAGAAACAGCAATGGAAACCAGAGAACAGTGAAGTAATATTTAAAGAGTCAAGGAAATAAGGAACTGTCAACTTAGAATTATATACCTAAGCAGTATTTAGAAAATAACAGCAAATAAATATATATTTACAAAAATATAAACTGTGAGGTCTATTGCCAATAGTTTATTTTTACATTAATTTTTGAAGGTTGCTCTTTGGAAGAAGGAAAGTAATCTCAGAGGAATATCAGGGATGCAAGAAACAATGGTTAGAGATTATAAATATAAGGATAAAACTGCATAAAATTTGACCATATAAAATAATAGTAAGCAAATGTATGTATGAGTATTTTCTGGGGTTAAATATAACCTTAAAATAATAGTGGTTTATAGAACAAAATATGTAATTTCTTTTACCAGGCTATGAGTTGTTTGCAGCTATGATCCATGTTTCTTTTTATTTTAGAACACCAGCTGAAACAGTAGCTCCCATCTTGAAATTGCTACTTCCCATCTTTCAGAGAAAAGAAGGAAAAAAGTGATAATATCTAAAACATCTTATGGCTACTAGAATACTGTCACTTCTGCTTAAATCCCATTGATCAAAGATAGTAACATGGTCAAGCCTGAAAATAGGACAGACAAAAACATTTATATATCATTTTGGATACTTTAAAGTAATTTTATATATGTTTGTATCATTCAGGTATATTAAAAAATCATTACATATATATTTTTGTTTTATTTATAAATTTTGCTTTGTTCTAAAGTTGCCAGAATGGAGTTATGAAGTGAGAATGAAGATCAGGGAGGCTGATTTATTATCTCAGGATTGTTATTGTACAATCTTAGTTAAGTGTTTTAATCTTTCTGTACCTGAAACCAAGTTGCTCCTCTTGGAATCATTCAAATTGGATACTTATAATCAAAGAAAATTAGGGGCATCTTCTATGATCCCCAGGTTTTACAAATAAGTGAACAAAGAGTCAAATAGTCAAATAATCAAGTGAAGAAAGATTATCAGCTAATATAAATGTTAATTAACCAAACGCACAGAATGTAACCAGAAACATTTACTGGAGGGCAACAAGGATTACTAGTAGAATGCACAGCAGATACACAATTTTTAAATAAAACTGTGCATATAAAATGTTTTATACTTTCTTGAAACGTTAACAGATAATTTCATACTTCATCGCAAAGTCATTAAGACAATTACCAGGTCATTAGCGTACACTTTAAGTCTAGGCTTTGAAATCCTATGCTCTAAAGAATTCTTTTTGACAGTTTAGCTCTTAGCATATGCTGAGTCAGGATGAAATCTGCTCCATCTCTTTTCAACTTACCTAGCAGCTAGCCTTCAGAGACTGCTGAGGGAGTGTTTCTGGGGACCTTTCAGGAAATTCAAGAAAATTGTTTAACTATCTATGGCCTGCAGGTTCACTCAAGTTTTCTAAAATGAAATCCTTATAATCTGTTACACCAGATTTCTGACATAGTGGATCTATTGAATGACTATTTATGACTTTGAAAATATAAATTATTCATATTTTATAAATGCATAAAGTTATAAAGAAAAAAGTTTATTATTTAATTGCCCATGTAGCTCAGGTTAATATTTCTAAATCAATATAAACACATGGTTATAAAATTCCATCAGGTGTGTGTACAATATTTTTAAGCTTTTTACAAAACTATATATAATTTACAGACTGTTGTATATTGCATAAGGTATCATAAATACCTTGGAAGTTTTTTCATTTCAGTAAATACAGGTACTTCTATTGAATAGCTGCTTATTATTGTGCTTTATGATTAAATTATTCTATAATTGACTTAATGATTTTACTGCTGATGAATTTTTGGGTGACTTTCATTCTTATATCATTATGAACAATGCTGTAATGTACAGCCTTATACATGATTCAATTTTACAAGTGTATACATATATTCCCAGTTTATGAAGTGTTCTCTAGGCCCAACAGATGGCAAGAAGTTTTGTAATATGTATGAGGGAATTATAAAAAGACATTTGGAGCCCTGCATAAGAAAGTCTGATGTTTTTTATAGAGAAAGGAAGATGCACACACACTCATGCCACAAAGCATTAAGATAGAATTTCTATAATATTTATGTGTAATTTTTGTAAAATTTCTTAGTGTGGTGTGAGAGATGAAACTTTACCTGTTATAGACTCTTTGCACTGAAATACTAAACCTAAAACACCTGCCCAACCAAAGAGATAGTACATGTTAACCTATATGAGGGGTGAGTTTTGTATTTTCACAATATTGTTTTTGTATTTTCAAAGACTATATACAACAGTGGCATAGTGACAGTAAATAGTGCCTGTGAGAAATAAAAACAAAAACAAAAACAAAAATACATTTACACTACCTTTTCCTTTCTGAATGCTTCCTAAGTATCAGAATTCCTAAAGACTAAAAATGTCTTTAGGTTTTTCAGACATGTTGAGTGAACAATATCCTCTTTATCTCCCTATTGTCACCAAAAGAAGAACACTTGAGGCCAAAGTGGTAAAGAATTATAAAAAAAAAATTATAAATTTGTTAGATCACCTGGACAAGCAGATGACCTAATGAGCACCAAAATGGTGCCAGCACCCAGGGATGACGAGTCAGAGATTTTAAGGACTGCAGGCGGGATTTTTCTGGGTAGAGGATTCTCTGAGTAGGTCCTGAGGGGAGAGATAATGGTCTTAGCAAGTGAAATGTGGTCTAAGCAAAAGGGAATGCCAATTGTGAAGTCACCTAAAGGTCAGTTCCTAGGGGTGGGTATGTTGATTCAATTATTTGACCAGACCTAACATTCCAGCCTTTTTGTTTTATGGTATTTG
>NW_006294867.1:92619-93518 GCF_000327345.1 Myotis davidii | reverse complement strand
GGGGGGATGTCAAGATCATAGGGGGATAGACTTTGATTATAGTCAGCTGGAACACTGTATCAATAACTCATGGTTGAAGTGAGGAGCTGCAGCAGCATGATTTCCCCAAAAGACTGGTTGGTAAAGGCTGGAAAGTGGTCCTGTTGAGTGACTTGGGAGGTAAAAGCTGGTGTGAGGCTGCCACAGCATCACTTGTCAAGTTTTGCTGCTTTTCTGGGCCTAGAGCTGAAATACAGGTCTAGATGTTATCTTTAGGGAGGACTAGTGATATAAAGGGGAGGGTAGGTTACCCTGGGGGCAAGGTTCTTGTTTCCTGTTTTTCCCCTTGGTAGGCATCTGAAGCTTTCTGGTCCAGTGAGTTTCTATACCTGTACCTGGCCAATCCTCCTTGCTCTGGGAGTCAGAAAGATGGATGATGAGTCCTGGGCACAAAAGGAGGTTGTGATGGTGTCTAGGTGTGTTATTTCCTGAGTACATACAAGTAGGGCTGGTAACCTGGTGGAGACAAACTGATTTATAATTTAGTATTATTGAAACAAAAGCTAGAACAACAAGAATTATGACAAATGGTCTGCCACCACAATCATTACTCTAGGATTTGTCCTGGTGATGTAAGTTTGTGGGGCCTTTCAGGGCCTGGTGCCAGGAGCCGGTCCATCCTTGCTGCTTGACACAGTCACTGCAGGAAAGAAACATCTGCACAGCATATGTTTCAAGGGACCTGGCATATATGGCATACTGTTCTTAATATGTTTGCTCCCCTTCTTGACACTATGTGTTTTAACCAAGGTCACCTCTCTGAGAAAGGTTGTTTCCCCAGGTAGGGATTTTTCCCTGAAGTTAGGGAGGGAATAAAACCCCCTAACTAAGTGCCAGGCGGGTAGTTACTCACTGTAACT
>NW_006294867.1:81457-92244 GCF_000327345.1 Myotis davidii | reverse complement strand
CTCTGGAGAGCCAGACTAGAACTTGGCTGGAGATCCTTGCTAGGCTGCTGATCAACTGAACGCTGTCTCCTTGTCATTCCTTCTTCGCCAACTCCGTCCACACCTTTGGGGACCCCTGGACCTGCTGGGGTTGGGTCCCAGCAGCCTGGGAAGCTTCAGTCTTTGGTGGCCCGTCCAGGAGGTCTGGGAACTTCAAACTAGATCCAGAGGGCAGCCTTGCTGGACTAGCTGAGGAATGGCCCTTGGTTGGAGGACCAGCACTTCATTTGGGGTTCATGGAAGTGGTGTCTAGGAGCCCAAAGGCCTTCTACTGGGCCTCAGCCTTGGCCTGATCTCATCTTTGTTTTTGGATTTGGGCCCTGGAACATGGTCTTAGCAAGTGAAATGTGATCTAAGCAAAAGGGAATGTCAGCTGTGAAGTCACCTAAAGGTCAGTTCCCAGGGGTGGGGGATGTTGATTCAATTATTTGATCAGACCTAACACTTATTAATTCTGATTGTAATTTTCAAAGATTACTATTAGGAAAATCATAAAATAGATGAGGCTGGGATTTATTGATAATAGTCTTAGCCAACTGTGATGGTATAATAAAATAGTAGCCAAAACATCTTTGTTGACTATTTCAAAATAACATCATTTGAATAATCTGAAGGGATATTGTGAGCATGTAGTTTATTTTCTGGAAGGATTGTCTTTTTTTTAAGTAAGGGCTTTTGAGGGAGAAATGGTTCTGAAAAAATTTAAAATACGTATCACAAATTCTCTCAGCCTCCCAAGTACACCCTCAGGACACAAAGTATGGACTCTTCATTTTCCGATTTAAAAGTCAGCCTACTTTAGTAATGAGAAAAGAGTTTGAAGAAGACCCTACCAGCCACTAGGAAAATTAGGTTATAAATGAGAGACAATTTTTAAGAGTCCCTTGATATTTTGGGAATCTGCTACTTGTCTCATTTTAGTCTGTACTTGAATGGGAATAGATTCAGTTTGAAGAGATTATATTAGCTCTGACAAAAGTCCCCAGAACTCCTGATTTATGACACTCCTATCCAACCACTCACTGAGCTGAACATGACTTTGCTTATTGTCCTAGGACACAATCAGCCGTGCATGACCTGGATAGTTTTAAGAAGCTGTCCACAATTTAGCATCTAGTGGTTCATGAGAAAACTTGGGGTTGCTAGGGAAAATTTGCTCAGTATTGAAAAAAACACAAGGAGGCCTGGGGATATGGAACTCCTCAAAAGCCTTGTGAGTAGAAGAAATTATATCTTATTTTTCTTTATAGATATAGTGTAATTCCTGATATTTTCCTTCTGTTATAGCTACAGATGTGTGTAAGAGGTTGTTGTGAGCGAGCTAAAGAGGCCCAAACCACCAGTGTATATTATCTTAGTTTTTTTTTTTTTTGTTATTGGTCTATGTTAAGAAATATTCTGTCTCTTTTTGCCTTTTCCATCAGCAGAGTTTCTAGTTGATTTTGTTGGGTGATGATCATATGAATTGGTAATGAATGTATAGATGAGTTTGTCATATAACATTTTTTCCTGATGGTTTCATGCAGGTACTTCCAATGACTTCCTTTAACATAAATCAGATAAGGGTCTCATGCTACATTATAGAAAGAAACCTGCACTCCAGACCTCCTAGGTATTCTCCTTCATTTAAAGTCACATGAAACATACCCCTTTTTTGTTAATGGAAAGCATGCCAAAAGACTAGTACTAAAACTTGATTGGCTGACGCACAATCATCCTCTGGTAAGTATGGAGTTTCCTCAAAAAGTTAAAAATGGAACTCCCATTTGACCCAGTGCCAGGGTTCTTGTTTCAGCTTCAAGAAGGGTTCTGGAATCTGGAGAAGGCTGTGCATAAATTAAATAGGAGTCCAGAGACAAAATATAATTTTGAAAGGTATTTGGGGGTCAGAGGAGCCTAGTTTAAAGGAAACTAAGATCTCCTCATCTCAGGACCCCATGCTTTTTATTAACACAATTTGTCCTGAGGCGAGGCAGTGATAATACATTTCAAAGGGTCAGGGTTTTGTATACAGAGGCACCGTCAGAGTGGGGGAATTAGCCTACGGCTGTTCAGGTGTTTGGCCAGTAGGAGGCAATAACATGTAGATTAAGATGCCTTTTAGCTGTCTGGCAGTCTAGAATCAACTTAATGTATCCTATTCAGGTTTGGGGAAATGCCACTAGCCATTCCCAGATTCAGCCCTGCTGTCATTCTGGAACTGGCTTCTAGCATCTCACCCTTTTTGATTATTTTTAAATTTAACAAGAATGTATGTTTTAAGATTTTTAAATTCAATGGAAAGGACAGAGTTCTACCATGTCCCTTTAAATTGCTGCCAGGTATCAAAGGAATCAGTTTACAGTAAGTTTCTTTCTGGGCCAACAGTTCTTAGAATCCCAATTTCATTGTCCAACAGTTTCTTGTGTGTACATATCAGCAATGATATTTCAGTTCTGGATTGTGGACAAATGGTGGCAATGCGGGTCCGACCTTCTATGGTTTGGTCCTGGGCAACCTGCAGCGACACACAGCTGCTGACTGCTAATATGGCAAGGCGTCTTCATCATCTTCATTTCTGGACTGCTTCTCCTCTGTTGTTCTGAGGCCACTGCTATTTTGTAGTTGAAGCAGTCCAGTTAGTTCCTCTCTCAGATTCATTGTTGCAGGAATTCACATGAGCTTGGAGTTTTCTGGAAATATACAACCATATTCTCGACCAAAGGTTAATAAAGGAATCATTCTATAAATTGGATTTGGGATCTTTTTATTTTTTGCCCAAAAGATTTTCTTTTGGCTTATTTTGACACCATGGGTGTTTTAATGGATGTCTTGCTATTAGCATTACAAATGAAAAATAATTTTCAAATAAAAAATTTAAAGCAATTAAGACTTTTACTTACAGGACATTATTCCACTATCCTCCCTTTTTTGATTTAATTATTTGGAGGCTTTTGGAAATTTTACAATGCAGTCTTGATAGTTTTAATTTTAATTTTCTGTATAGAAATATGACTGTTTTGGATTTATTGTATGTTAAGCAATTTTACTATGAGATGAACTATCAGTAAAACATTTCTGTTAATATTTCAGGAACAGTTTTTTGGCTAGTATAATTAAATTTCCTTGGATATTTACTTATACCAATTAGCTAATTTAAATTAATCTGAAATAAACTTTATTTTTATTATTTTTAATTTTACTTGTCCTAGGTTATGGACAGTAAATGACACCAATTAAATTTCTGCTATTAATCTTTGAGTAATTTTACTTAAACTTTGTCAGGAAAGACAAAAATACAAATGATTTACTTTTCTTTTTCAGGGTCTAATATATTGATTTTCAATTACAGTTTTCCAGTCATTTGAAAGAAATATCTTTTTATTTCCTTCCAGAATAATTTTAGGCCAGCTTTTAGAGAGCATTTCTTGAAAGTTTCTGTCTTTCTTTTTTACAACATGCAAAAAATGTAACAGACATGGTTGCTTTTTGGATGTTGATTGATAGTGCCAGACCATGTCAAATTAAACAACTTCCCTTACAATCATGGTGACTATTATTGTTATTAGATTTGGTATTTTACTAACAATCTTTAGATTACCCTATAAATATGAGTGGAAGAGATTTTAAAATTTTTAAATTTCTCCTTTTTATTAAATTTAGAACAGAATTTTTAAGAGTATCTCCTTTGGCTTATTTACATATACAGAGGGATCATAGGAAGCCTTTAGTAATTTTTTTAGATTTTACTAGGATTAAATTGCTTACAAAAATATTGGCTTTTCATATAACTTAATTTCTATGAGACCTTGATTATATTTTAAAAGCTAACTTATTAAGTAATTTAAGTAGGTATTTTTATTAAAAAAGCAAAGCAAGTAAATTTAGTAAACTTATATGTTTGATGCTGTCCCACCCCCAGCCTAATTACAATGCAGGCAGCTAGGAGCTTTTATCTTTTAAATTCCATCTTAAAATTCTGCTGTTGGATTTTAAGAAATCCTTTGTTACTTATTTGTTATAGGCCAAAACTTAAAATATATTTATTAATTTTTATTTGATAAAGCTTTCCATGTGATTTCAAGTTTATTAAATTTAGCTAAATTAAAAAGGAGATCACAGAATTTATCCTTCTTTTTTAATTAGACCAATAAGCAATATATTTTGAATTCCTATTTTTTTAAAGAAAACACTAGATTTTCTTAAAATTAAATTTTTATACTTTAGGCATATAGTCACCACAACTACATAATTTCTCCCACTTTCTCCCAAAACCTTTCAGAGCTGGGAAGTCAAATATTTAGCATTTCTTTACATTCTTTTTGCTGGTTGTGGCTGCGAGGGGGGGGGGGGTGGGGGGGGAGCCTGATTTCAAAAGAGTTATATTTTTTCTTGCCACCATGAGGAAAAGCTGTTTTTGTCCTTAGCTGGCGAAACGAGTTTTTTGGCCTCGCCACTTGACTTCAGGGGGAAGGGTGACTAACCCCAGTTAACAAAGGGCATAGCCAGTCTTCACCTGGGCTACTTAGATTTTGATAATTAATACTAGAGGCCCAGTGGACAAAATTTTGTGCACTCAGGGGGTAGGGGGTGTCCCTCAGCCCGGCCTGTGCCCTCTCGCAGTCTGGGACCCCTCGGGAGATAATGCCCTGCTGGCTTAAGCCTGCTCCCGGGTGGCAGAGGGCAGGCCTAATCCCTAGGAGCAGCCCCTGGTCGGGCTCAGAGCAGGGCCGATAGGGCAGTTGGGGCACTGCCCCCTGTCACACACAGAACAGGGTGATCAGGGGGTTTCGACACTGCCCCCTGTCATGCTGATCCCGGTGCCGGGAGGTCTCTCGGCTCCGCTGATCCCGGTGCTGGGAGGTATATTACCCTTTTACTATATAGATTAGAAGCCTGGTGCATGGGTGGGGCTGGCTGGTTTGCCCTGAAGGGTGTCCTGGATCAGGGTGGGGGTCCCCACGGGGGGGCCTGGCCAGCCTAGATGAGGGGATGATGGCTGTTTGCAGCTGGTCCCACCCCCATCACAGTGGAGGTTCCCACTGGGGTGCCCGGCCAGTCTGGGTGAGGGGCTGTGGGCCGTTTTCAGGCTGGCGGGTGACTGAAGCTTCCAACTTCTCCTTTTTTTCTTCTCATGTTAGTTTCAAGCTGCCTGGCTGCCGGCTGCCATCTTGGCTGGCAGTTAATTTGCATATCGCCCTGATTAGCCAATGGGAAGGGTAGCGGTCGTACGCCAATTACCATGTTTCTCTTTTATTAGATAGGATATTATTTATCTATGTTTCAACAATTTTCAGATTCAAATTCAATTATAGTTATTTTAAGGCATTTTCTTTGGCAAATTCTTGTAACAGAGACAATTTACTGATTTTCTTTGTGGCCTTAAAGTTAACTTTTGAACATGCTTCATTAGCATTTTAAAAACTACTCTTTATTATGAAAATACCGATCTTGTTGCTATATCCTAGCTTGTATTTTTGCCCTGGGTCAAATCTTCCATCTTTCTTAGGAAAAAAGTTTTTGGGGTTTTATTCTGTCACCTTTGCAAAGAGATTCTAGCTTAAAACTATCTAATATCATAAATTGGAAATTGCGTACATTTGTTTTAAGCTAGCTTTTCTCTCTACATGTGCACAGAAATCTCAGACGCATTTCTAAATTTTTAAAAACTTTTTAATTATGAGGAGACATTAAATTATTGTACTTGAGGAGGGGGCATCCACAAAGGATCCCTTCCCCCCACATCCTGCCTGCTTTGGAGGAAGTTTCAGTAAGTAACCTGGTGGCATATTTTTTCCCAAAGTCATGCTTAATAGAAAAAGACAGATTTTAAATTTTTTCCTATTTCGCTTTCCAAAGTAATGAATTTTCACCAAATTCAGTTTATCCCAATGCGTTCTCCAGTAATTTTTAAACAAAGTTGTAAGTAATCTCCTGGGGAGAAAGCTGACAGCTTTAATCTCTCTAGCTGCCCAGTCTCTCCTCTCCAGGGGCAGAGGATCTGGTTGCTTTTTAGAAATTACAGATTTTCTATCCTCGAAACAAATTAGGTATTCTATGATTTGAACAAGAAACCACATTAAAGATGACGATGGCACTCTTTTTTTGGCCTGATTTTAGAAAGTACCTTTTAATATTACAATTTCTTTATAATTTTTCCTTTTAATGAAATTCTTACCCATTATTATTTGACTTAAACACAAAGTATCACCCATGCAATTGTGGATCCACGGACGTCTGAAGCTGACGTGGGCTCTACACGCAGTTAATCTTACCACCATCACTGGTGCTGTTTCCACTCACGCGAATCCATCTTTTCCAGATGTCCCGAGTTTGAGCATCATTAATGCCAGGATTCTTGTTCCAGCATCAAGAAGTGTTCTGGAATCTGGAGAAGGTTGTGTGTAGATTAAATAGGAGTCCAGAGACAAAATATAATTTTGAAAGGCATTTGGGAGTCAGAGGAGCCTAGCTTAAAGGAAACTAAGATCTCATCTCAGTACACCATGCTTTTTATTAACACAATTTGTCCTGAGGCGAGGAAGAGATATATACTTCAAAGGGTCAGGGTTTCTATACAGAGGCACTGTCAGAATGGGAGAATTAGCCTACGGCTGTTCAGGTGTTTGGCCACTAGGAGGCAATAACATGTAGATTAAGATGCCCTGAGCTGTCTGGCAGCTAGCAATCAATTTAATGTATCCTATTACGGTTTGAGGAAATGCCACTAGCCATTCCCAAATTTAGCCCTGTTGTCATGCTGGAACTGGCTTGTGGCAACCCAGTAATCCCACTTCTAGGACTATATCCCAAGAAACCAGAAACACCAATCAGAAAGATTTTGAACCCCTATATTCATAGCAGCACAATTCACCATAGCTAAGATTTGGAAACAACCTAAGTGTCCATCAGTAGATGAGCGGATTAAAAACCTGTGGTACATCTACACAATAGAATACTGTGCTGCTATAAATAAAAAAGAATGAACTCACACCGTTTGCAACAGCACAGGTGGAACAGGACAGCATTTTTAAATGACTTGAAAATCAGGCTAGCCCTAGCTAGTTGGCTCAGTGGATAGAGCATCGGCCTGCACACTGAAGGGTCATGGGTTGGATTCTGGTCAAGGGCACATACACATGAACATGCTTGGTTTTAGGGCTTGCTCTCCAGTGAGGGGCATATAGGACGCAGCTAATCGATGATTCTCTCTTATCATTGATGTTTCTATCTCTCTCTCCGTTTGCCTTCCTGTCCGAAATCAATACAAATCCATTTTAAAAAAATATGAATCTGAACGAAGAGAGATCTTACATCCTTTGGAAGTGCTATAACAAAAATAAGCTTTTTTTCTCAAGAATCTGAAATGTTAAGCCAATTCCTACATGGGAATAATGCAATAATCAGTCACTAACAGGGCTTTCTTCTTTACTAGACAAGTTGGTGATTGACATTAGAATTCAGTCACACTATGCAGAATTAAAGAACACAGTCTAAGTATTAATCACATGAAAAAATAAAGGATTTTCATTTTGGGTAAATAACATGCCCATATATTTTAATTTAAATCCAGTGTTAATTTGTTAATGCACTTATTTGATTTTTAT
The DNA here is from genome assembly GCF_000327345.1 of Myotis davidii. Lineage (NCBI taxonomy): Eukaryota > Metazoa > Chordata > Mammalia > Chiroptera > Vespertilionidae > Myotis > Myotis davidii. The sequence goes on along the minus strand of NW_006294867.1, from coordinate 84,619 downwards.
AACTGTGTCCATGTACCTACTCAGTAATTTTAAAATCAATTAGGCAGTTGTGGCTCAGGGTATAAATAGAGGTGTTAGCATAAATACAGCCAATCCAATAAAAAGCCACTGCAATCTGTAAGTATGTATTGTAATTCCGTATGCAGCCCATGTTTTTCTCAAAAGTGAAGCAAGACCAAAAACATAAAATAAATAAATTCTTAAGACAGCGGTTCTCAACCTATGGGTCGCGACCCCTTTGGGGGTCGAACGACCCTTTCACAGGGGTCACCTAAGACCATCGGAAAACACATATATAATTACATATTATTTTTGTGATTAATCACTATGCTTTAATTATGTTCAATTTGTAACAATGAAATTGAGCTCACCACAACATGAGGAACTGTATTAAAGGGTCACGGCACTAGGAAGGTTGAGAACCACTGGCTTAAGACAAGATACTTGAATAGACCTATTTCCAAAGAAGACATACAAATGGCCAACAGTTATGTCTTGAAAAGGTGTTCAGATTCACTAGTCATCAGAGAAATGCGAATTCAAACCAAATGAGGTACTCCTTCATTTGTGTTATAATAAAAAAAAAAAACACAAAGTAAGTGTTGGCAAGGATGTGGAGAAAGGGATTCTTGTGTGCTGTTGATGGGAATATAAATTGGTGCAACCATTATGGAAAACAATATGGAGGTTTCTCAAAAACTTAAAAATACAAGTACCATATAATCCAGCAATTCCACTCCTGGGTACTTATCTAAAGAAAATGAAATCACTATCATGAAAAGATATCTGCACCCTCAAATGCATTTCAGTATTATTTACAATAGCTATGACATGGAACATCAAAAAAGCCCCTAAGCTTCCACTGATGAATAAATGGATAAAGAAAATGTGACATATATAGGATGGGGCAAAAATAGGTTTAAAGTTGGTCATATAAAAATAATACAATAATTAATTAATTAATAATGCAAGAATAAACTATGTTTTGCATACAACTGTAACCTACTTACTTTTCCCCACTCTGTATACATACATGTATATATGTATATATACATATGCAATGCTATATTATTCAACCTTCAGGATCTCACTTATAGGTGGGATATTAAACACACACACACACAACCAAACTTATAGAAACTGAGAATAGATTGGTGTTTGCCAAAAGTGGGGAGTGGGGAGTTGGTGAAATGGGTAAAGGTGGTCAAAAAGTACACATTTCTAGTTATAAGATAAATAAGTTCTGGGGATGTAATGAACAACATAGTGACTATAGTTAACAATATTGTATTATGTATTTGAATGTTACTAATAGAGTGGGTCTTAAAAGTACTCATCACAAGAACCATGTAACCCTGTGCAATAATGATAGGAGATAAATAAATCCCAGATACCTGCTTCCCTCTACTCAAGGAGGTGCTGAAAAAAAAAAGAAAAAAAGGAGGGTCTGGGAGCTTGGGTCACCGGGGGCCATGGCCAGCCTGAAAACAGCTATCAGCACCTCACCCAAGCTGGCCAGGCACCCCAGCAGGGACTTCCACCCTGAAGAGGGCGTGGCCAGCCTGAAAACAGCTATCAGCACCTCACCCAAGCTGGCCAGGCACCCCAGCAGGGACTTCCACCCTGAAGAGGGCGTGGCCAGCCTGAAAACAGCCATCAACCCCTCATCCAGGCTGGTCAGGCATGCCAGGGGGGACCCCCACCTTGAAGGGGGGGTGGCCAGCTTGGAAACAGCCCTCAGCCCCTCACCCAGGTTGGCCTAATGTGACTACTCTGCGGAAATGTATGAACTGCTCTTTTCCTGAGATGTAAAGCTTGGATATCTTAGCCAAATTATAAAAAAAAAGCAGGAGAAAAAAGGCTGTATTGTTTTTCCAATGAACATTATTTGAAACTATTTTTAGATCTAATTCCAGATAAATCTAGTCAGATTTAGAATTTACTGAGACATAAGTATATCATATATGTAACTCCATAGACATTCAGAGTGCTTCAAATAGATCTACTGGGGCTCCAAGGTTTGGTATGTGGTGCAAAGCTGGATGTGTTTTATAACTATGGTTTCAATTACTGTTTTTTCATCAGCCACAGAAATTACTTTGTATTTCATTTTATGTTCTCCTTGGATATATATTTTAAGCAAAATGTTGCTTATGAATTTGAAATTATGTCAATATGCTAACTAGAATCATGCTGTTAACAATTAAGGTACCTTTCATAGAGATGTGGTCTGATTGAAAGTTAAGTTAGTAGCCATTTCATTTGTAAAGATCTTGCTCAGAAAAAATACACTCACAACCCAGTTGGTTTCCTTAGAGTTTATTCATTTGGGAGGGTACAGAGAAAGAAAAAATATACCAAAGATTGAAAAGGTCTTAAAAGGGGTCTATCAACATTTGTTTTGGTGTAGGGTATAAAACTAAAAGAGTTTACATGAGAGACTAATGTGGAATCTGCTCTTCAAAAAGTTTAAAAAGTAATTGGGTACTTTCTCTTGAGAAGCAATGCCATACTTGAGGGAGTACCTATCTCTTTATGCATATTATAACAATTTTTCCAAGCAAATCCTCCTTGTGGTAAGACTCTACATCATTGTTTCTTGGATTGTTATAGCTGACTGTATTTAAGATCTTATAGCTCTACCTCTGTACTTTTTTCTTCTTAGTCTCATTCACTGTTACCATCTTTTGACCATCCTAAAATGTATTGTGTCTTCCCCTATCATCTGTGAAACTGGAACAGGTAGGTATTTAGGATGGTGGAGGAGGCAGAAAGACACTTGTCAATTCTCCCATCATACTTTTAATAAGACTCTGTTTCAAGATTACCCCCTATTTTAATTTTCTACCCTTCTGGAATCTTATTGAGTACAAATGGTTGAATATGTATGTTAATCTATTTCTCTAACACCCAATGAGTATGCAGCCAGGATTATTTAATTTACACAAGTTCAGATATTCTAAAGATCTTACCTTTTTGCTAATAGCTATTTATGTAAGATATTTAATTTCTGCACAATTACCTAAATTTATTTTATTCATTTTCCTATCTAAATATTTAATAAGGAAATTAAATAATTTGTTTGCCAGTTTTATTCATCAGTTATTTCAAAATGTCTTCATTTACTGGAAAAATGTTTTTTACATATACCTTTGTCTTTAT
>NW_006294867.1:79160-81426 GCF_000327345.1 Myotis davidii | reverse complement strand
ATACACACACACACACACACACACACTGTGTGCAATATAAACACATATAAAGATAAGTCCTTGCTTTTGTGGTGATTTATTACACAAATTGATGGGATGGTAGAGGAAATTATTAGTACATAAGTTGTATTTGTACTTAATTGTGGTGGATAAAAGGATCCAGAGGTGAACTTTCTGAGAATTTTGTATAATTAACTTTATTATACATTTTAAGCTCCTTTGACTAAGTTTCATTCCCTTTTCTTACTTAAGTAATAAAATACATATTTTTGTTATTGTTTTATTGTATACTTAGAAATATGATAGCAAAATACTAAACCATAAGCAATGGTAGACAAATCTGGGTTCAAATTCTGGCTTTACCACTATGGACTTTGTGGATTAGGTAGTTACTTAATTTCCACAAGTCTTCTTTTGTTGGCTATAGAATAGAGATATAGTATATATCTCTTGCAGGGCTACTGTGGAAATATATTAGAATATCATGTATAGAATACCCAGAGTCATAGAAGCATGGAACAGAGTGTGGACTCTCAAAGGGAAGGCAGTGGGTGTGAGGTGTAGAGGGTGTGAGGGGGGAAGTAATCAACCATGCATAACCCATGGACACAGACAATAGTGTGGTGAAGATGTGGGGTTGGGGGGTGGGATAGAAGGGGTCGATGGGGGAGAAGGGGATATATATGATACTTTCAACAATGAAAATTAACAAAATAAAATAATAACAATAAATCATGGTAAATCATTTTCACATGTTTAATAGTTTTTCATCTGCTACCTTATTTTAGCTTTTATTTTGTTACTAGAGGGCTGGTGCATGAAATTCGTGCATGTGTGCAGTACCTAGGCCTGGCCAGTGATCAAAGTGTGAGCATCTGGCATGGAAGGGCAGGTCCCAGCTGACCTCTGGGCCCTGGGCAGCACCTGCATCCTCAGGCCCCCATGTGTCCCCCTCAGCCTGAGTCATGGCACCCGGGTCCCCAATCAGAGATGCAGAGAGTGTGGCGGAACGCCGCAGGCTGGGGCACAGTGTGGGCCTCTGGGCCAGCAGCTGTGGCCGGCTCACCTGGAAGATGCTGTGCAGGTGTGGGGCAGGCTTTTCACGGGCGCCCAGCACCTGAGTGCAGGGCCTTCACCAGCATCCAGGGAAAGTAGCAGAGGGAGTGAGAGCGAGCTCAGAGGACACCCTGCATTCTCACAGCACCTCTGTCTTGTCACCTCCTCCCCTAGGTAGCCTGTGAGAGGTCGCAGTGCATTACCAACACCCGCCATGTTGTACGCTGCCCTCTGGTGGTCAGGGTATGTCATAGCTAGCTGTCAAACTCCAGGTCTCCAGTTTGAACTCCTAGTCAAAGGATGCCCTAGGGGACAATTTGCATATTAGGCTTTTATTATATAAGACTAGAGGCCCGGTGCACAAAAATTTGTGCATTCGGTGGGGGGGGGATCCCTCAGCCTGGCCTGCGCCCATTCACAGTCCAGGACCCCTTGGGGGATGCCCACCTGTTGACTTAGGCCCACTCCTCGGGGGATCAGGCCTAAGCTTGCAGTCGTACATCTTTCTGGCAGCCAGGGAGCCTTCAGGGGATGCCCAAGAAAGGCTTAGGCCTCCAACGGATCCCTTTAAGATTTCTTGTAATACTGGTTTGGTGGTGATGAAGTCCTTTACTTTTTCTTGTCTGGGAAGCTCTTTAGTTGTCTTTCTATTGTAAATGTAGCTTGGCTGGTGAGTGGCACTCCCCATATGGAATTGCACTGACGACCAGGGGACAGCTCCTGCATTTTACATCTGCCCCCTGGTGGCCAGTGCACATCTTAGCAACCAGCCATTCTGCCGTTCAGTCAATGTGCATATTAGCCTGTTATTATTATTATATAGGATGTCCTATTTTCCCCCTTTAGCCCGCTCTACCCAGCTCTTGCCCCCCACTTCTCTCTGGCCATCACCATACTGTTGTCTGTGCCCATGGGTTGTGCATATATTTTCTTTGGCTAATCCCTTCTTTAAATTCACTTCTTTAAATTTTTATTTTCAGATAAGTGCTTATAACTGCACTATTATATATTTTCTATTATATCATTTAGATTAAGATAATTTTTAAATTGAACCCTTGTAAATTTTAGCGCAATTTAATAAATTATGCTAGAAGCAATTAGGAGATTTTTTCATGTAATGCAGATACATTTCAATTAATATTTTATTAATTTTTAATTTTTTAATATTTTAATTTGAAATAATCTCATACATGTAAAAAAAAAAAAAACT
>NW_006294867.1:76985-78874 GCF_000327345.1 Myotis davidii | reverse complement strand
TGGAATATTCCCTTCCCGAGAGAATCAGCTTTAATCCTTCAGCCAGGGCCTGGAGGAGCAGCCCAGGCTGTGGGCACAGCCAGGACTGTGGACATTTCATGGCCTTTCCACTCCCACTCCATCTGCCTAACAACTCTGCACTGCTCCCCTCGCCCACTTCCCCCATCATCCCATCAGGACACCTTGCACAAGAGGGGACACTGGTTTTCCCATGCACATTGGGAACTGGCTATTTCTGTTTTCTGGAGTAAAAAGGTTCCTGTGGGTTGGGTAAGGTCTCTGCTTGGCAAGAAGTTCTGTAACAGAGCCACTGAACACATCCCCCTCCTCTGGGCATGGAGCTGCTCCGGCCCTCAGAGCTCATCTCTCCAGCAGAACTGAAGGGAAGACCATGTATACCCTTATGTCCCTCACCCTTCACATGCCCAGAACCATCAGTGTTGCACTTCCTAATTCCTATCACTGTATTTCATTAGTTCCATACTGTTTTACTAATCATGAATCTAAACAGATTGGTTCAAAAGGAGATCCTTCTATTTTTAAAGTAGCTGGGGCTTCTGGGGGTGGGCCTTGCCTTGCAGCCCTGGACCCGTTGCTGGGTGGTTCCCGGGGCGCAAGGCAAGACCAGCTGCTGGGGCTTCTGGGGTGGTCCTGCATCGCTGCAGGAGACGTGATTGCCTGGCTTCTCCCATCACTGGCAGGGGGTGGGCAAAGGCAGTCTGGTTCCCCCATTTCTCCGATCATGGCCCTGCCTCCGGCTCTTGGCTGCTGCCTGGGTTTCCGATCATCATCAGTGGCAAGCGGCTTCTTCCATCCTTCCCCTTTTGCTGCCTACGTATGCAAATTAACCGCCATCTTTGTTGGCAGTTAATTTGCATATCTCGCTGATTAGCCAATGGGAAGCGTAGCGGTGGTATGGTTAAGTTCAATCTTTGTCTATTATTAGATAGGATAGGAAAAACAAAACTGATTAATAGCATTAAAAAAAGAAGCTGTAAGTGGGTACATAACATCAATTGATGATAGGATATGGAGGCAGAAAAAGTAAAGTGGATTGGATAAAAAGTAAAAAGATAGACACATATTTTACAGAAGTGGGTACAAGATAGTTAACAGGATAACAATAATAATGATAGGATTTGTGGCCCTGCTCTGGGGTATTAGTTGTGCTCTGAGGTGTCTGGAAAAGGGGAAGTTAACCAGATCTACCATCTTGCATCTTGGTAGATGCAAGATACAGTAGACAGACTTAATTAAGGTAAACACTGACTTTTATCAGGGAAGATTCTAACATGGGACATGACTACTTGCCAGAAACTGCTTTTAGTTTAAAAGTTTTAATTTCAGACCATCCTTTGTAGTTACTTCAGGTCTCTGTTTGAACCTTGCAGGTTTCCCCTGAGCTTGTCAGGTTTGGTATGTGCTCCCTTTTTATCCACGCTTTGATGCTTGCTGTTTATAAGTGGCTGATTAAGTATTTCTAAATAATTCACACCATGGACTATCAGTGTTCTTTATACTACTAAAAATAGAATCATTAACGTCTTTAAATCAGATCAGAGATGTTACCATTATAATAATCTAATTATTATTTAACAGGAAAGGAATGAAAGGAAGACTAGATAATACAGACATGCCATTTATATAGCTTTGCTAAAAGAAGCTGCATTTAAAAGCCAGTCAGACAAAGACAAGTATCACATGCCCTCATGGATATGTGGAATCTAATGAACAAAATAAATTGATGAATAAAATAGATACAGAGTCATAGAAGCATGGAACAGACTGACAAACCTCACAGGGATGGGGGTGGGGAGATTAACCAAATAATTTATATGCATACTAGAGGCCCGGTGCACGAATTCGTGCGCAGGGGGGGGCCGGAGCCC
>NW_006294867.1:65914-73028 GCF_000327345.1 Myotis davidii | reverse complement strand
GGGCTTCTGGGGTTGGGCCTTGCCTTGCAGCCCTGGACCCGTTGCTGGGTGGTTCCCGGGGCGCAAGGCAAGACCAGCTGCTGGGGCTTCTGGGGTGGTCCTGCATCGCTGCAGGAGACGTGATTGCCTGGCTTCTCCCATCACTGGCAGGGGGTGGGCAAAGGCAGTCTGGTTCCCCCATTTCTCCGATCATGGCCCTGCCTCCGGCTCTTGGCTGCTGCCTGGGTTTCCGATCATCATCAGTGGCAAGCGGCTTCTTCCATCCTTCCCCTTTTGCTGCCTACGTATGCAAATTAACCGCCATCTTTGTTGGCAGTTAATTTGCATATCTCGCTGATTAGCCAATGGGAAGCGTAGCGGTGGTATGGTTAAGTTCAATCTTTGTCTATTATTAGATAGGATAGGAAAAACAAAACTGATTAATAGCATTAAAAAAAGAAGCTGTAAGTGGGTACATAACATCAATTGATGATAGGATATGGAGGCAGAAAAAGTAAAGTGGGGAAACTTATGGGATTGGATAAAAAGTAAAAAGATAGACACATATTTTACAGAAGTGGGTACAAGATAGTTAACAGGATAACAATAATAATGATAGGATTTGTGGCCCTGCTCTGGGGTATTAGTTGTGCTCTGAGGTGTCTGGAAAAGGGGAAGTTAACCAGATCTACCATCTTGCATCTTGGTAGATGCAAGATACAGTAGACAGACTTAATTAAGGTAAACACTGACTTTTATCAGGGAAGATTCTAACATGGGACATGACTACTTGCCAGAAACTGCTTTTAGTTTAAAAGTTTTAATTTCAGACCATCCTTTGTAGTTACTTCAGGTCTCTGTTTGAACCTTGCAGGTTTCCCCTGAGCTTGTCAGGTTTGGTATGTGCTCCCTTTTTATCCACGCTTTGATGCTTGCTGTTTATAAGTGGCTGATTAAGTATTTCTAAAAATTCACACCTTAAGTATTTCTAAATAATTCACACCATGGACTATCAGTGTTCTTTATACTACTAAAAATAGAATCATTAACGTCTTTAAATCAGATCAGAGATGTTACCATTATAATAATCTAATTATTATTTAACAGGAAAGGAATGAAAGGAAGACTAGATAATACAGACATGCCATTTATATAGCTTTGCTAAAAGAAGCTGCATTTAAAAGCCAGTCAGACAAAGACAAGTATCACATGCCCTCATGGATATGTGGAATCTAATGAACAAAATAAATTGATGAATAAAATAGATACAGAGTCATAGAAGCATGGAACAGACTGTGGAATCTCAGAGGGAAGATGGGGGTGGGTAGGTGGGAGGATGGATAGAGATTAACCAAAGAACTTATATGCATATATGTATAACTCGTGGACACAGACACTAGTGTGTGTCCATGAGTTATAGGCCTGAGACAGGGGATAGTGCGGGTTAGAAGGGGACAATGGGGGAAAGGAGATATCTGTAATACTTTCAACAATAAAGATTTTTAAAAAATAAAAAGATGGATTTAATACTCTCCAAGTCTGTTCCCCACAGATTGATAGGGGGAGTGACTGGACAAAGGCAGTTTATACAGTAAGGTCTGAGTGACAGGGAAAAGTGCCTATATGCTTGTCAGTCAGGCCTGGGAACAAATTAGTGGCTAAAATGGCCATGGCTATACAAGCCCAGGAAATCTGAATATTTAAACTTCCAGACAAAGGAGCAAACTCTCTTGCCTGCTTGCCTGTGCTCCTGTGACTCCTGTAGCAGGGACACGCTCCCCTGTGCCCATGTAGCTCATGGCCATGTGGGGCTCCATACAATGGACTAATGGACTTGAATTAGCTTGGATGCTGAACTAAACCTGGCTGAAATATGAAAAGGAAGCTTTGGACACTGGCCTTCCTTTGGTCTCTACTGGAACCCCAGTTGCACCTCTTTCAGGAGTGGTTCAAGGTGCATGGGACTTTGCAACCAGAGGGTTGTAACTCAATGCAAAGAAAGCCTTTTACCACATATTATCCTCTTGTGAGGGCTTCTGAAAATTCTTATTTCAATAGTACCCCAAGAACCGCATGCCCATTCATGTCTGGGACATCTGGCCCATCAATTACTCCAAAAGAGAAACAATTCCAGAAACATCAGAACTATTTCAGAAAACACATCCTTAACATTTCATTCCTTTGGAACCACTCTCTATTAGGGTTCTCCAGAGAAACAGAAACAATAGAATACATATATGTGTGTATATATGTGTTTGTGTATATGTAGATATGTAGACATATATATAATAGTAATTAGCTCACATGATTATGTGTTAACATAAACATTCAAACCTGTAAATAATTTCTGTGAGTTTATTTAAGCCAAACTGTTGACAATTTCCGGGAAGCAGTATCTTAATGTCCAGAGAATGGCAGTTCTTCACCTATTTTTATAAGTTACATCAGAGGAGATGTATGTAGGTGGGTTACATGAAATCCATTGGTGATAGGGAGGTGGGAGAAAGCAAAGTGGGGAAACCTCTGGGGTTGGGTAAAAAGTAAAATGATAGACACATACTCCTTTTACACAGGTGGGTACAGGATAGGTAACAGTCAACAATTAACACAGTCACAGTAACAATGAATGAATTTGTGGTCTCTGCCCTGGCACCCTAACACATTGATGTGGTTGTGCCCTGAGGGGTCCAGAAAAAGGGAAGTTACAAGTTACCCTGACATGCCAAAGGTATGTTTTCCTTGATGCAAAAAGATAATATGCTCAGTTAAGAGGAGGAAATTTGCCACCCTGGCCATTTGTTGTGCCCTGAGGGACAGAAAAAGGGGTGACATTCCACAGGTGTGTTATTTTAGATGCAAAAAGACAATAGGTTTAGTAAAGAGAGAAGTTGATCTTTGTTAAGGAAGATACTGGCCTAGGACATGACTACCCACCATAATTTTTAATTTAAAAAGTTATAATTGCAATCTATCTTTTGTGGTTACTTTAAGTTTCTGAGTTTGCAAGGCTGCCATGCAGGCTTTCCCTAAGTTAGTTAGGTTAGCATGTGACCCCTTTTTGTCCACATATGTATGCCAAGAAGTCCACAATCTGCTGTCTGCAAACTGAAGATTCAGGAAAACTGTTAGTGTAATTCATTCTGAATCAGAAGTTCTGAGGAACTGGGGAGCCAATGGTACAAGTTTCAGTCTAAGTCAAAAGGTCCACAAATCAAAAGCCTGTGGTTTAAGTTCTGTCTGAGTCCAAGAGCCTCAGGACTAGGAGTGCTAATATCTGAGAGCAAAAAAAGAGATGGTTGTCCCAGCCCAAGGGGAAAATAAAACAAATTTGTCTTTTTTCTATCCACATTGCTGAGGGCAATCTTTTTTACTCCATGTACAGACTGAAATGCTAATGTCTTCCTGAAACACTCAACAGGCACATCCAGAAATAGTGTTTTACTTTGCATCTGAGCATCACGTAGCCCAGCAGTTCTCAACCTGTGGGTCGCGACCCTTTTGGCTGTCGAACAACCCTTTCACAGGGATCACCTAAGACCATCCTGCATATCAGATATTTACATTACAATTCATAACAGTAGCAACATTACAGTTATGAAGTGGCAACGAAAATAATTTTATGGTTGGGTCACAACATGAGGAACTGTATTTAAAGGGCCAGAAGGTTGAGAACCACTGATTAGTCTATTGATGTTGAGACATAAATGTAACCATCACACTGGGTCATATGGTAGTTATGTAATTTTTTATCACCATACTGTTTTTCAAATTGACTGCATCATTTTATATACCCACCAGCAATGCACAAGGGTTCCAATTTTTCTGCATCCATGCCAACACATGTTATTGTTTTTATTTTATTAGTATAGCCATACTAATGAGTAAAAAAAATGGTTGGTATCTAATTGTGATTTTTATTTTAAATTACCTAATAATTAGTAATATTGAACATAATTTCATGAACTTAGTGTCCATTTGTATAACATCTTTGGAGAGATGTCTATTCAAGTCCATTTCCCATTATCAAAATGAGTTGTTTATTTATTTTATTTTTGAACTTTAAGAGTTCTTTTCATATTATGGATATTGATTCATTATCCCATATAATAAAAGGTTAATATGCAAATTGTCTCCTCTGGAGTTCGACTGGGAGACCAGGAGTTCAATCACTTGCTATGATGTGTGCTGACCACCAGGGAGCGGCACGGAACATGGCAGGTGACCAGTGGTGGCTGTGGGGCACTGAGGGAGAAAGAAAAGAAGGAGGTGGGGAGGCTGAGAGGCAGGAAACCTGATCAGCCCTGATCGCTGGCCAGACCTAGGGACCCTACTTGTGCATGAATTTCATACACCAGGCCTCTAGTTAGATATATGACTTGCAAATATGTTCTCCCACTCTGAGGGTTGCCTTTTACTTTATCATTGGAGTGTTTCTTTCTTTTCAATACTTTGGAAAAGTTTGAGGGTTGTTATTAATTCTTTTTAAAATATTTGTTAGAGATAAAGAATAGTTTAGAGAGAACCACGATAGCAGCTTAGATAAACACCTGTACTTTCCAGCAATATTACAACTAAAATTTAGAACAATAATCATTCAGAACCACCTGAAATCTGGCTGAATGGAAGTCCAACCACTAGAGAAGAAGAAAGCATATTGAGACTGGTAGGAGGGGTAGAGATGCAGAATGGGCTGGTCCTACACCCACAGGTGGCATTTTTTAATCAGGAGGAATATCTTGGTTGTGGAGGTCTCTAGTAAAGAGCAAGGGGTCTCAGTCCCACATCAGACCCCTCAGCCCAGGGTTCCAGAGTTGAGAAAGAAGTCCTCATAACATTGGTATATAAAAATCAGCAGGGATTGTGTCTGAGTGACACCAAAGCTGCTGCCTCCCCAGGCAGTTCCTCTTAAAGGGCCAGCACATGACTTACCTAGACTTACTCCCTCTGAGCTCCAATGCTGGAAAAGTGGCTTGAGGAGATCCATGGACATACATGGAAGAATTTGATTGTATGACATTGGGTCAAGAACTTAGGGCAACTTTCTACTATACAGGGCTGCTCACAGATTTGTTGTTCCTATGCTGAGACCTCCCCCACTGTGGAGATGACTGGCAGCTATATATAAATCTCCATCAACCTGGTTCATAGTGTTTTCTCCTCCCTGGTGATTCTCTGAGACCCTGCCACATCCAATTTGAAGCCCCACCCAAGCTGTGTGCTGAGCCTTTTCCATATGAATGGCCTGTCATAGCTTAGACTTTTCTAAAATCTCTCAAACAAGCAGAAGCTGGAATCAGCATATCCCATACCTATCAATGAGAGGTCCAAGACCTGGCACTATCTATAATCTGCTTTGCTTCACAGCTGGGCCTTGCCTAGATACTTCCAAGCCCAATACAAATAGCAACATCTGCACATCTCTCTGTAGTCCATGCCAGGTGGCCCCAGGCAGTGGCCAACTTTGAACCTCCTGGGATGCACCAGAGCCAGTGTACCTGGTGGACAATTTAAGACCACACCACATTACAACTCTACACATTCATGAGCAACACACTCAAGGGGAAGACTCAGTAAGCACCAAAGCCCCACTGCACCAAGTCCTGGTCCATAGGAGTGTCTCCTGCACAGCAGCTCCTTAGCTGTAGTCCCAGCTGATCCTCATAGCCAATTGGCCTGGATGTCAATTCCTCCCAGTGTTGCAAACAGCAATCAAAGCTCAACTACAACAAGACTATACACAGAGCCCATACAGGGCACACCTAGAGTGCCCAGGTCAGGTGACTGGGGAGGTTGACCTACTGGGCCCTACAGGATGCCTACTAAACGGCCACTCTACCAAGTCCAGGAGACATAGCAGCTCTACGTTATATATAGAAATAAACAATGGGAAGCATCCAAAATGCAGAGACAAAGAAACATGCCATAAATGAAAGAATGGAAGAAATCTCCAGATAAAGAACTAAATAGAAATGGAAGCAAACAAACTACTGAAATAAGTTCAAAACAATAGTTATAACAATGCTCAAGGATCTTCATGAGAGCTTAGGGGGCTTAGTGAGAATTTCAAGGACCTTAGTGAGAATTTCTAAATATGAAAAAGGACCAGTCAGAAGTTAAACATACACTAACTGAAAGAAAGAATAATTTATAGGGTCAACAGTAGAGTGGAGGATTCCAAGAATCAAATCAACAATTTGGAATATGAGCAAGAAATAATCACCCAATCCGAAGAGCAAACATAATAAAGAGTCCAAAACTATGAATATAGTGTAAGGAGCCTCTGGGAAACTATAAGCATACCAACATTCACATTATATGGGTGCCAGAAGGAGAAGAGAGAGAGAAGGACATTGAAAATCTATTTGAAGAAATAATGACAGAAAACTTCCCCTACCTGGTGAAAGAAATAGACTTACAAATCCAGGAAGTGCAAATAATGCCAAACAGGAGGAATCCAAAGAAACCCACACTAAGACACATCACAGTTAAAATGCCAAATGTTAAAGACAAAGATAAAATATTTAATGCAGCAAGAGAAAAACAGTTAGTTACCTACAACGAAACAACCATATGACTGTCAGCTGATTTCTCAACAGAAACTTTGAGGCCAGAAGGGAGTGGCAAGAAATATGCAGAGTGATTAATAGCAAGGACCTGCAACCAAGATTACTCTACCCAACAAAGCTATCATTTAGACTTGAAGGTCAGATAAAGAGCTCCCCAGACAAGAAACAGCTAAGGAGTTCATCACCACCAAACCAGTAGTACATGAAATGTTGAAGGGTATTCTTTAATAATAGGAAGAATAATAAGAAGAAAAATATTAAAAAGGTGAACATGGCAATAAATATGTATCTATCAGCAACTGAATCTAAAAATCAAAATAAATGAATGAGGAATCTAATGAATACACTAAACTCGTGTATAAAATAGAACCAGAGGCATGGAAACATAGAACAGATTGGTGAATCAAGAGGGAAGCTGCGATGGGCAGGTGGTTAGGAAGAGATTAAACAAAGAACTTATATGCATATATTCATTACCTATGGACCCAAACAATAGGTTGGTGAAGGCCTGCAACAGAGCAGGAACCAGGTGGAGGGGGAGAAAGGGGGTAAGAGGGACATCTTTAATT
>NW_006294867.1:51952-65874 GCF_000327345.1 Myotis davidii | reverse complement strand
ATATATATATTAGAATCCACCAGTGAAACCACCAGATCCTCAGCTTTCTATGCTGGAGGGTATTTGAGTACTAATTTAATCAATTTACTCATTGTTCTGTTCAGATTTTCTATTTCTTCATTATTCAATTGTGATAGTGTTGCTGGAGAAAATAATATCCAGATTTCTCAAACATGAGTGAGCATGAGGTTCTTGGAGTAATGCTGAAATAATTATTTTTAGAATCCCCAATGGGAGAATGAGATGTCGACTTAAAAAGCTTTGTGTGGAGTTATATTCCTTGGAATGCAATGTTTCATGTCTCTTAAACCAGTCCTGAAAGAGATGTAGCTGGGATTCTAGTAGAGCCAAAAGGAAAGCCAGTGTCCAGAGCTTCCATTCATATTGCAACTGGGTCCAGTTCAGCATTCAGACTAATTAAAAGTCCATTAGTCCTTTATGTGGGTCCCACATGGCCATGGGCCACATAGATGCAGGGGAGCACATCTACTGCAACAGGAATCCCACACAGGGCCATATGACCAAAGGCCAAGAGAGCTTGCTCCATTGTCTAGGAGTTTAAATATTCAATTTCACACCCTTGCAGTGTCCATGCCTATTTTGGCCACTGACTCACTTCTAGGTGTGAGTGACAGGTAAGCAATCACTCAGACCTTACTGGGCATGCATCTCAACTGCCTTTGCTCAGTCCCTTCCCCCATTGATTAGCGGGAAACATACTAGGAGAGTGTTAAATTAGCAAAACTGTATAAATGGCATGCCTATATTATTTAGCCTTCCTTTTACTCTTTTCCTATTATGTAATAACTAGAGGCCCAGTGCACAAATTCATGCACCAGTGGCGTCCCTTGGCCTGGTCTGCGGGATTGGGCCGAAACCACCTCTCCGACATCTCCCAAGGGGTCCTGGATTGTGAGAGGGTGCAGGCCAGGCCGAGGACTCCACTGGTGCACAATCGGGGCTGGGGAGGGACATAGGAAGTTAGCCAGCTGGGGAGGGACCACAGAAGGGCTCCAGGGCATGTCCAGACTGTTTCACTCAGTCCTGATTGGCCGGACCCCAGCAGTAAGCTAATCTATAGGTCAGAGCATCTGCCCTCTGGTGCACTTCTCAGCGACTGGTTGACTGTCTTACCCCTGGTGTTCATTGCACGTCATAGCAAGTGCTTGAGCGGCCTTAGCATATCATTAGCATATTATGCTTTGATTGGTTGAACAGCCAACCAGATGACCGGACACTTGGCATAGTAGATTTTTATTATATAGGATCAGATTATTAGGTTGTACATTTCCACAATTTATCCATTACTGTTAAGTTATCCAATTGGTTGGCATATTATTGTTCATGGTAGCTTCTTATGATCCTTTGTACTTCTGTCTTCTCCCTTGTCATGTCTCCTATTTCATTTCTGAATTAGTTTATTTGAGTCTTTTCTCTTTTTTTCTTATTTTCTCTAGTTAATGTTTGTCAGTTTTATCCATTAAAAAATAAACACACAGCTCTTAGTTTTGTTAGTCTTTTCTTTTTTTCATCTTTTTAAAATTTTTAAATCTTTATTGTTGAAAGTATTACATATGCCCCCTTTATTCTCTCATTGACTTATAAACCACCTCCACTCTCTGCCCCAGGCCTTTATTACACTATTGTCTGTGTCCATGGGTTATGAATATATGCATACCAGTTCTCTGATTGGTTTTTTCCCACCCACCCACACATTCCCACCTTCCCTCTGAGATTCAACAGTTTGTTTCATGTTTCCATGTCTCTGGATCTATTTTGTTCAATGGTTTATTTTGTTTGTTAGATTCCACATATGGTTGAGAGCATGTGATACTTGTATTTCTCTGATTGGCTTATTTTGCTTAGCATAATACTCTCATTAGTCTTTTCTATTAAGTTTATGGTCTTAATATACTTATTCTCTGATCTTTATTTCATCCCTTCTTTTTTACATTGGGATTACTTTTTTATTCCATTAATTTATTTCTACTGATTGATTATTCTCTTAGTTAGAGCACATTTTTCTGTTTATTTGCATGTCTCATATTGTTTTAATTGAATGGCTGACATTATAAACTCTACATTGCTGGGTGTTGGGTTTTGTTATATTCCTTTAAATAGTGCCAGACTTATTTTTGTTTTGCAGGAAGTTCTTAAGGTTACTTTAATCCCTTTGAGCTTTGCCTTTTATTTTTTCTATGCGTAGAATTTGGATCATTTAGTCTAGAGCTAATTTAGCCCCTATACTAAGATTTTACCTCTCCAAGCACTGTACTTGGTTCACATGATATTTTCTGTACTTTTCTCTCTGAGTGGTCAAAGTATAAATTATTCTCAGATTCTTTGTGAACACAGAATTGTTCAGTCTAATTCTTATGATGATTCTTCCTCTGGCTTTAAGTAGTTTCTTTCTCATGCATGCACAGAGCAGTATGTAACGGAAGACTCATGGGGACCTTTGGAAATTTTCAGTTTTCTCTTTTTCTTAATCAGTTTCTCTAATACTCTGTCCTTCAAAATATAGTCACCTTGACCCAACTGAACTCTTAGCCCCTACTCTTCAATGTATTGAGTTTTCTGTGCTATATTTAACTTCCTATTCCCTATGTTGCTTTGCGAAAACTTACTTTAGTTGATCATAAGGGTCACCTCCACTGTTTTCCAGGATCATTCCCATATACTGCTTGGTGTCTATTAAAATATATATATATTACTTTCCCCTCAAACTTATCATGTTAAGGTAGGCGGGAAAGTTTATAAGGCTCCCAGTCATATATATTTTTAATATAACTTTGCTGTCAGTCTTTTGAGGAAATTTAAATGGTCTTATTCACCTTTGCATTCATAATCACTATAGTTGGTATTAAATCTGTACTTTTTGAAGGGATGAATGAGAAGGGAGATTTATTTTATTAATTTCTGCTTTATTTGAATTAATAATGATTTTCCCTTGTTCTTCCTCTCCCCTAGCTTAAATTTCAGCGAAACATCCCAGGTCACTCCAAAGTACTAGAGGGTTTATACAAACATTTATTCTGCTTTGAGCTATCTCTGATTAACCGTTTTATCTCCTGAAAGTGTTTGCAAAAAGAAATGGTCCAACTTCACTATTTTCTTAAAATAATATTATTTATTTATTTATTTATTTATTTATTTATTATTTTTCCATTTCAGTTTGCATTCAATCTTATTTTATACTAGTTTCAGGTGCACAGCACTAGTGGTTAGGCAATCATATACTTTACAAAGTGTTCCCTCTGATATTCTCTGTACCCACATTATAACATACATAGTTTTTATATTACTAGAGGCCTGGTGCACGAATTCATGCATGGGTAGGGTCCAGCCAGCCCACCCAGATGGGCTGGAAGGCTGGGGAAAGGGGAAATGGGAGGTTGGTCAGCTGGCCCTGCCTTTGATCGGGGTGGGGGGCTAATTGGGGGTGAGACCAGCTGGGGGAAGGGGCCACAGGAAGTTGAGGGTACCAGTTGGGGCCCCAATCGGGCCAGTTGTCCTCCACAGTGCACATGATAACAACCGTTCATTCCAGTCATTCCAGTCGCTTGGCTTTTATATATATAGATTGACTACATTTCCTAATGCTGAACTTTACATCCCCATTAAATCAAGTGACATTTCTGCTTACACTGTAAGCCTTATTCTCTAGTGATGATTCTATTTATTTTTAGGCCTTGTTTTAAATTTTTTGTGAGGTTCCACAAGCATGATATAAAAATAGCCAAAACAAATAATGTAGGCATGATGTTATGAGAATTAGATAACTTAATTGCTATGAAAATTAGAAAAAAAATGGCATATTTGAGAAATCCTTTCTTACTCCATATCTTTTTCTTTCTTTCCTTCCTCCTTCCTTCCTGACAGTTACTTTATGCCTAATTATTCTCAAACTCTGGATATACAACTAAGAATAAGACATAGCCTTCACTGGAGAATTTCACATTTGAATGAGGGTGGGGAAAATACATATATAAACAACTAATTTCAGTACATTTACAGTGTAATCTATTTTTCTATGTAATTACAAATGAGGGAACAATTTTCTGACTATGAAAGTAACAGAAAGTTCACAGAAGAAGCGAGATTTGGGCTAAATCTTGAAGAATGTCTGGGTGTTTTAAGATGGATTAGAAAGATGGACAAGAAGAGGGTAATAGTAGGAGAATAGTAAATAATTTATTATTAGTAGATTAAAATTGCATTGCAGATAATGATAAGATATGATGGTAGAGAGGAAGTTTGGAACCTTGTGAAGTAATTTGGATTTTAGAGCTAAAGATAAATCAATGGTGATTTAGGGGCTTTGAACAGGAAGGTGATAAAATCAAATTTCTCTTTTAGGAATGTAATTCTGGAGAAAATGTGAAAGGTGAATTAGAGAGGGCAAAAGACCAATTAAAATGCAGTTGTAACTGTCCAAGTTAGGGATAAATTAGGTCTTCAAGTTAGACCCAGTGGCAGTGGCAGTGGAGTTAGAAAATGACTAAATGTCAGTCAGGCATACTTCTGATGGAAAATTAAAAAAGCATTGTTACCTATTATATAGAAATTATATGCAAAGGGAAATGAGAGGGAGAAATGTATTAAGTTTAAATACTGGATGGAGTATGAATCAGTCAACTGAGTTGGGAAAAGAAAGGACAGTTTTGGGTAGGAGATTTGGGGTGCTTCTATAAACCAAATTTGTAAGTTAGAAAGATTTCTATGTTAGAGTTAGAATTTGGAATCATCAGAATATAAGTTTTGATGAAGTCTGTATTCTTAGATGAGTTTATCAAGGGAGAGGGAGTGAAAAACTAAGAAGACTAAGGACAGAATTAGATGAATATGAGTATTTAAGAGATTGGCAATAAAAAAGAAAAGTCTAGAAGTATGAGAAATAAATTGACCTCAACCAGACTTGTATGCATGAATATAAGCATAACCAATGGGCACAGACACCAGGAGGGTGAGGGCATGAGCGGGGGGTGCGTGGCTAAAGAGGTATAAGGACACATATGTAATACCTTAATCAAAAAAGAAAATAAACAAAATTGATCTCAGAAGAAAGGGGAGAACCAAGAAAAATTTGAACTCCCAAGGAATCTAAAGATGAAGGGTACATGACTAGTTATTGAGGATAGATGATGGATTAAGACAAGGGAGAAATCCAAGATGATTTATAGTTTATGAAACCGATAGACTAAAATAATGAAAATATTAGAAAAGGTCTTGAGAGAAAGTTTTGGTATAGTTTGTAATATTTTACATAAAGAGAATTGATGACATTCATACAATACAGTGTAATTGGCAGTCATACATATATGCTGAACAAGAAGAGTTTCTTATTACTTAGAGAGTTTCAGCAATGGGTTTTAGTGCTAATCAAATTAAATAATTAAACTTTGTTACCTCCAATTTAGGCTTAGGGCATAGACAGATATACTAATTAGGCTGTATGTGAATTGCTTCTATTATCTTGTTCTGACACTTCTGACTCAGCTCATGGATATAGCTCTGAAATGTAAACATGTAAAAATGAAAATAACAAGCATGTGTAGATGTGTGTGTTATAAATGAACTTGGATTTATTGCTGAATATAAATATATGCATACCTGCTTACACATATAACTGAGTTTTCAAAATGTTTTAAATACTCATTTGCAATTATTTAAGATATTAAGGATATTTTTAAAAAATACGTTTTTATTGATTTCAGATAAAGGGAGGAGAGATCATCTATCAGCTGCCTCTCATACGCCCTCTGCTGGTGATGGAGCCCACAACCTGGGCATGTGCCCCTAGGGAGAATGGAACCACTACCACCTAGTTCATGGGTCAATGTCCAACCACTGAGTCAAACTGGCTAGGCGAGGAAACTTTTTTCAAACTGTTTAGTCCACCCACAGGTATCCTTGGCCCTAAATGTAATTAAAGAGCTCTGAACTAAAGAGACCCATAGTTCTTCAGTTGGAAATGCAAGGATACTTGCTAGCAACCTGTTGAGTACTTGAAATGTTCATGACCCAGGTTGTAAAGTGTTGTTTTATGTTTTATGTCACAAACTAACAAAATTTTACTAGTATATCAACATCCATTTCCCTCATATTTTCTATTACCCAAAGGATTTAGAGGTATTTATAGCTGTTTGGAAATAATAAAATTCTTTTCTAAAATAATACATATTATATGTCTGGTTTCTCATGCATCTTTCTGCTATTCCTATAAATTTTACAGAATTTGAAAACAAAAACTAAGACCCCCTTTTTTAAAAGTGTGTGTGTGTGGGGGGGGTGTGGGTGTTGGAGGGTAATGCGGAATGCAAAAGAACTTTTTTCTTTTCCTCCTTTCTTGCTTACCAAAATAATATCTACCTAAACAATATCCAATTTAAGATTAATTGCAGGATTGCTCCAGACCTCAAACAGGTACCCTTAGTAGCTTCTATATCATATACAGGCTGAAAAATATGGTTTGATATTTTATCATACTCTTATGATTCATTCCTCTTGTATTTAGTTTGTCTTCTCAATAAAGGCTGTTTTGTTGATTTTAAAAAACACGTTATTGCCGAAACCGGTTTGGCTCAGTGGATAGAGCGTTGGCCTGTGGACTGGAGGGTCCCAGGTTCGATTCTGGTCAAGGGCATGTACCTTGGTTGCGGGCATATCCCCAGTGGGGGCGTGCAGGAGGCAGCTGATCGATGTTTCTCTCTCATCGATGTTTCTAACTATCTCTCTCCCTTCCTCTCTGTAAAAAATCAATAAAATATATATATAAAAAAAACACACGTTATTGCCTGGATGGAATGGCTCAGTTGTTGATCCCTGTCCTGTGCACTAAAAGATTGCAGATTTTATTCCTGGACAGAGCACATACCCCAGTTGTGGATTCGATCCCAAATTAGGGCATGAACAGAAGGCAACTGAACGATGTTTTTCTCTCACATTGATGTTTCTCTCTTCCGCTCCCTCCCTCCCTTAGCCAACTCCTTCCCTCCCTTGGCCAACACTCTAGAGTCACATTGTCCAGGTTGAAATAGAAGCCCACAGAGAGGTAGGTGTAGAAGGCCTGAAGATGCAGGTTGACCAGGCAGTTGACAGTAGCCTCCACCTCGGTGAAATATTTCTGACAAATTTGGGAGCTCATGGTTGCTCGGCAATAAGGAATTAAGGTAAAAAAATGATTTTGGCAGGTCTTGGAGTCTGAGGTAGTTCTGAAAATGGTGAATGGAACATATTTAGAGGTTGGTCTTAGACTGAAAGAAGGGGTGACTCTAGGTCTGTTCCATCCAAGCACCATTGAAACAAGAGACAGATCTGGAGGACCTTCCAGGGTACTGCCATGATTTGTTTTGTTTCTTAAGGTAGGCCCGTAGTGCTGTGACATTCCCTCCTAGGACTGTTTTCACTGTGTCTCATAGATTTTGTGTTGATCTGTTCTCATTTTCATTAGTTTCAAGGAATCTTTTGATGTTTTTCCACTTGGTCTCATTGTTGACCCATTAATTGTTTAGTAACATGTTATTTAGCCTCCATGTCTTTGTGTGTTTTTCATAAGATATATTTTTAATTTCATACTGTTATGGTCAGAGAAGTTGCTTAATATTATTTCAATCTTCTTTAACTTATTGAGATTTATTTTGTGCCCTCACATGTGGTCGTTTTTACATATTTTTGTACAGGGTAGGGCAAAAATAGGTTTATAGGTTGAGTAAACAAAACACAGAATTCATTCTTGTGTTATTATTTATTAATCATTGTATTATTTTCAATATGAACAACTATAACCCTACTTTTGCCTCACCCTGAATTTTGGAGTGGGAGACCAAATAGTCATTTTTATTATTTTCTATATTATTTTTTTTTCAATTTCCAGCCCCTCTCACTTCCAAGAGAATATAAATACTTTTATCCACAAGAAACAAAAAGCAATGCTTAACAAGCACAAAAAAATTTGTGGCCGAAGAAGCTATAATTACTAAGTGAGAATTACATATCTTTTTATACATTTCAAATGGTAAGAAATATCAGTCAAGAAATAAGAGTCTTACATTTTAAAAATTATTTTTATATTACTCAATAAAACATGGACACGGTGAAAAAGATTAAAATAAGATTAAAGTGTATATGACAAAAAGGAAGTCTTCTTCCAATTCCAGACAACTCCTGCTTAGTATGACATTGTAAATGTGGTGTATTTGTGTTTTATAAAAGCAGTTCAATATCAATCAACATTTAAGTGGTTTTCTGGTTTTGTTCTGTATTTAATATAAGCATGAAGTGAGCATCCTTAATCATAAATTATTGTGTGTGTGTACAAAGATATCTACAGGATAAATTAATAGAAGTAGAATTGATGCATCAAACAGTATGTGCATTTTAAATGTTAATAATTTTTGTTATATTGTCTTTAAAAAGGAACAGTTTGCTCAGCCACCAGTAGTATACAACTGCTTATTTCTCTGCATTCTTGCAAATAATGTATTAATACTTTAAATTATTTTTTCAAGTCTAATAAGGGCAGATGACATATCATTATGGGTTTAATGTATTTTGTTCATTAAAGAAAAAATTTAAACTTACAGAAGAGTTGTGATAATTAAAACTTTATTGTAATGAAACTGGATATGGCCTCATCTAGGAAAGAGTAAAAAATGGCAGGAACATGTCTGTCTATAAGCGTAACAGTTTTATATTCCACCAACATTACTTAAGGTTAGGTTTGACATAAGCATAGTACCGGCATATAATGGGCCATCAGTAAATATGTATTGCATAAGTGAAACATGAAGCTTATTTTAAAAGGTCAGTTATATAATATTAATTTTATAAAATTAATTAACAAATTATAATTTTAATCCAGATATTTGATTGATGGCAAATATTATTAATGTTGTAGTGTTTAGGGGTTAGAGAAAATCTTGGAAGTGTTTTGTGTACTTATAAGCTTTGTACTTATAGGGAGTGTGTGACACTCTATGCAAAGTAATCGGTTTCTTTACACTTTAGTCTAGAAAGAGTAGTCCCTTTCCTTATAAAATAAATTATTTTCAGTTGGTAAAGTTCATTAACAATTCATTAACTTTTTTCTGTTTTATTAGTATATGCTTGGTAAACATTTTTCTTTATTTTTGTTTTAAATAAGTAATAACCATGGTGAGGTCTCAGACAGGTGCCATCTCCTAAATGTTACTGATCTACAACAAGCCAAATATAGAATTAGAAAGTATTAGCAAGTTTAGTAGCAATCTGATCAAGTGATTACATATCCATTGAATGTACAATTTTCAAAATATGAACATGTCTTTTGTATATGTTTATTATTTATCTTTCATTTTATTAGTCATAATTACTATACTTTACAAAACTTTGGCTTGGAACTAATTGAAGATATGGAACATTAACTATTCTTTCACCCCAGATAATTTGAGGCACTGGTTTAGATTATGTATATAAAGGACTTAACCGTATTCATATTTTTTTGCAGATTGTCTGATAAAATTGTTGCTGTCCCTGAGATATATATTCAAACAAACACAAATTCCAAGTAAATTTTTCCTGGTAATGTTAACTTATTAATGGACCCTTACTTTTAATAAGATTTAATATTTGTAGCATACGGTGATGCTGCTATTCCAAAGTTTTATTTAACATTAGGTTATATTAAATTCTAAACACTTCATGTACTACAAAAATACTTTAAGATAATTATAATGTTAACTGCAGGCCAGCAATCCAACTCAAACATCAATCTGTTTAAAAGTGACACAAAAGCTTAAAGTACTTGACAGTCATGTTAGCTCTGTGATGTTTCAGAACAAGTGATGTCCTGTGTTTTTACCAGCTTATTTTTTGAAAACAGCTAATAGTAGTTTTGATCCTCCTTCTTGTATTTTTTACATTAAATTGCTTGAATACTTTATTTTAAATTTTCTTTATTACTATTTATAGCTTATCTATCATAGTTTCTTTTTCTTTTTGTTGCTATTTTCAAAAATATCAACTTTTTCCATATTTCCATTTTTGTGGTTTGGCAAGAGTAAGGTTTTATTGGATGTATTTATTCTTTTCCCGCTTTCTTTCCATAATCAGTCACTGGAGCAATTGGAAATCTTGTTTTGTGCTGGAAACTGAGCACAAGTCACTTTTTGTCATTTTAACAGTGTTCACTTTAAAGTATGAATGACAATTTGCCACTAAGCCGCTCTTAAAATAAAAATAATTTTCAGTTTGGTCTTGACCAAAGATCTCAAATCATGACAGAGAGTTAAATGTTAAATGCTCAACACTGATGTAATAGGAAGGGCTGATTATGGCCATTTGTGCACAATTCCTCAATGGCAGAGCTGCCTAAACAATCTGGGGGTCTTTACTGGTAGACTAAGCACCAAACATTGGTTACTTCAGGGATTCAGTTTAACCTTTACAACAAAGCCAGACTGTGATTTTAAATTATATCTGGAATTAAGGAATTAAAATGTAGCAGGCATATATTGAATGCTGTTTATATTGCAGTAATCATATTAGGCACAATAGGATGAGGGAAAAATTCAAGAGACCTCATGCCTTTATTTGTAAACTAATAAATTGTTGGG
Organism: Myotis davidii; assembly: GCF_000327345.1. Classification (NCBI taxonomy): domain Eukaryota; kingdom Metazoa; phylum Chordata; class Mammalia; order Chiroptera; family Vespertilionidae; genus Myotis; species Myotis davidii. The sequence goes on along the minus strand of NW_006294867.1, from coordinate 55,279 downwards.
CTGAGTGCATTTAAGATTTTTGGGAAATCAACTCTGAAAAAGCTGAAGATTAATATTTTTTGTGGGCTTTCTATTTGGTAGAGTTGATTAGGAGACATGAGCTGATTCACACAGTGCGAAGTCAAATAAAGAGCTAAAAATCTTATTAACATTAGAAAGTTATATGTGGAAAATATATAAGGGGTAAATGCTGGTTTCTATGCGGTTTTGATATATTGGATGACATATTAAAGTTAACATTTGGACAAAAGAAAGAAAAGAAGTCTGACTGATAAACTTGCAGAGCTATAAATAATAGATTAGAGAACAGTGATTAGAACAATTTGACAAATTGTTGCAGATATAAATTAGACAAACATTTGTTTTAGTCACAAAAGATATGTCAAAAGTAAGTGCAATCTAAAACTATTTTTTGTAAGTCCCAATTAGGAATTTTATGTTTTGTGATAATTATTTCAAAATTGCTAGTTAAATTTTGTTTCACTATACTATAATAATGTATATGAAAGTGTTTACTAAACTATATACTGCTATATAATTGCTTGACATTTTATATATTAAATCCTGCAGATTTATGAGAGTTATATTATTAGAGAGAGCCTTTGACAAGGTCAGAGATAAATTTTGAGAGAGAAAATTGGGTAGACCCATTGACTTGTAAGTACCAATACTGATTTCTAGAGACTAGTAAGATGAAAAGAGATATAATTATGAAGACAATAAAATAATAATGATGTTATTTTCTGAAGTGACTAGATATTAGTAGTATCTGATTCGGCAAAAGTCACTAAGCTTAAATTAGATTAAATACTCAAGTTCAGTTGATCATTTTCAGTTTATAGAATTGCACAATCTGTCCTTTATGATAACAATAGAGCATTTTTATTCATCATATTTCAGTATTTGTCTTCAAGGGGAAATGCTGGACCTAAGTAATAAAAGGGAACTTCAATGTTTTAGAAATCCTATACAGCAATGGTTCAAATATATTAGTTGTGCCTTTTATATTTTGGATAATATAAAAACAATAAATTTGATTTTTTTCTTTTCTATTTTTCTTGGATTGAATTATCCATTTTTTATTGACAGACCTTAACCAAAAAGAATATTCTCATTTCACTGGGTATACATGTAATGCCTGTGGGATTATATTGAACCACTTTAAACTAGCTTACAAAAGAAAGAAAAGGGAATAAAATCATTAATTATCTGCCCTTCAAAATTCTTCATTATATCTTGCTTGATCTTTGAAAATTGGGGGAGATAGCAGAGATCTTTTTTCCTTACGGATGATGATAGATATGAGAAAAACTGACTATTTTCTGTGTGATATGGAGTAGGACATAGGGAGATAAAAGCCATTTCCACAGGCAAATGTTAAAATTAGGTGCTCTCATACAAGGATGATTTTTTTTTACCATTTTATTCTTTTATTTTTATTGTATCTACTAGGGGCACAGTGCACAAATTTGTGCACCTTGAAAGGAACTTCAGGCCACAAGGCTGTGGTGGGCACAGGGGCAGGTCTTGGCCCATCCTCTGCACCCCCGCCCGGCCCCTCCCACCATGGCCCATGGTCCCCTGTCTGCTGACAGCCCAGCTCCTGCTGCTGCCACTCCCATGCGTTGATGGCGCTGGCCCCTTTCACACCCCACCCACTGAAGGCACAGAGCGATTGGGGCTGGCACCCGCAGCAGGTGCAAGTGGAGCCAGTGCCATCAGCAAGTGCAAGCAGGGACTGCTGTCCTGATCACCCCTGAGGAGCGAGGGGAGGTAGCGAATCCCTCAGGGGTGATGGGGCCAGCAGTCGCCACTCACACCTGCTGAAAGCATCAAGCGATCGTGGCCAGCACGGGGCACCAGCAGCTGGTATGAGCGGGCCTGGTGCCAGCAACAGGTGCGAGCACTGGATGAGATCACGGTGCAAGGGACCAAAGAATTTTCAGTAAACACCAGACCCTCGCCCTGATGACAGTGACTGGTGCCCCACCTTGGTCTGGTGCCCCTGCTCACCTGCTCCACCACCCCACTGCAGTCAATGCCCACCATGTTCTGCACTCTGCCACCTACTGCCGCAGCCTGCCATGTTCTGTGTGCACCCCCTGGTGGTCAGTGCACGTCATAGCAACTGGTTGTTCGGTTGTTCAGTTGTTCTGCCATTCAGTCTATTTGCATATTAGGATTTTATATATACAGATATGAAAAGGTGTATGTTAAACCTACTGTGATAATCCTTTCACAATGTAGGTAAATCAAAACATCACACTAATTATTTCTCAATAAAACAGAGAAAAATAGGTTAGCATTCTAAGAGGGACTATGTAAAGACCATTAAAAATATTTGACTGTGGCAAAAAGTTACATTCTGTTACATTTAGGATTGATCAATATAATTTCATTTATTTTCAGTTATGCTTTGTATCTGAGGCTTAGAGTTTGAGACTTAGCTAGTTTATCTGGTATATTGTGAAGCAAGGTAAAATTTATTATAGAAAAGTGTAGCTTTCTAAGCTGTTGGAATCAATAATGATAACTTACATTAACACAGTGTTTTACAGTATACAGAGAAATATTTCATAACGATTGCATCCAGAATCTTTGCAAAAGTAATGGAAGTAGACCCAATATAGTCAAATAGTGTTCAAAGGCTTTTGGAGTCATAGATCTAGAATTGAACTTTGGCTATGCTACTTATTTGCTTTAAGTTTGAGTAAGTTACTTAATCTTTTTGAACCCCAGTTCCTTTTATTTTATATAATGGAAATGATAATTGTTATGAGTAACCCATGATCACATATGATTATAGTACCTGATTTCAAGGATTTGGTATGTATTGTGTATAAGCAATACAAATGTTATTTAATCTTCATCTACAGATGAAACATTGGAGGTTCTTAGAAGCTATGACTCACCCACTGTTCAAACAGGACTTGAAATCTTATTTGGACATCAATTTTAGTTTTACATTACACCACACTCTCTGTATAGAAATTCCATGATTTGAAATGTAGTCAGTGAAACAATGGAATTATTTCATTTAAGTATGAAAGGCATACTTTTTTTCATGTTCCATTGTATGGCTACAGTCAGCTGTTTATGAGTTTTTTTTCTTCTTCTTTTATTTAAGTACTAGAGGCCGGTGCACAAAAATTTGTGCACTCGGGGGGAAGGGGGGGTCCCTCAGCCTGGCCTGTGCCCTCTCGCAGTCTGGGACCCCTCGGGAGATAACACCCTGCTGGCTTAGACCTGCTCCCGGGTGGCAGAGGGCAGGCCCAATCCCTAGGTGCAGCCCCTGGTCGGGCTCAGAACAGGGCCAATTGGAGAGTT
>NW_006294867.1:47520-51265 GCF_000327345.1 Myotis davidii | reverse complement strand
TCTGACTCCAGCTCTGAGATCCCAGCTTGTTGACCGCTGGTTTCTGGGTTTTCTTTAAGCTTCTATATTTGTTAAAATGTTTCAAACTGCAGGCTCAGAGGCCTGCAAGGCAGGCGGAGAGCGAAGCAAGCAACCCTCATGTTAGTTTCAAGCTGCCGTTCTGCCCGCCGCCATCTTGGCTGGCAGTTAATTTGCATATCTCCCTGATTAGCCAATGGGAAGGGTAGCAGTCGTACGCCAATTACCATGTTTCTCTTTTATTAGATAGGATTATTGACCACAGTTCAATTTGATGCCGTTCTGAATAACCAATAGAATGTGGTGGAAGTGATGCTCTCTGCCTTCTGAAGATGGGTCATAAAAGGTAATGAGGCGTTAACTTTGTTTGCTAGAACACTTGCAGTTAGTGCTCTGAGATACCATGTAAGAGATCTGGCTACTATGAGATCCTACATGGCTTAAGCCACATACAGAAGTAGTGTGTATACCCTTTGAAAGTGAGCCAAGCCCTTTAGCCATTTACGTCAAGGCACCATATATGTGAATAAAGCCATCTTAGATCCTCTATGCCAGCCCATCTTCCATCAGAGTACAAGTAAATAACTTTGGTTGAGGACAAGAAAAAGTAGATACAATTTTCCATCTGGGCCTTGCCAGAATTCCTGACTTAGAGAATTAGCGAGATATAATAAAATGCTTGTTTTTTATGCCACTTAATTTTGGGGTTATTAGTTACACAGAAATAGATCACTGGGGGCAGACTGATTACATATTGCAATTCTATCTTCATGAAATGATTTTTCCTTCTCTTTGCCACTTTGACTACTTTCCTTTTATCTCGTTGACAGGGCTAAAAATGAGCTCATAGTCACGTACTTATTATAATAAAGAAAAACCAAATGAGCAAAGAATTATCTTAACCAGACAATGAGCAGTGCAAAGGAATGGGGACATAGTTGCATAACAGAAGAAAAAAATTATGACAGGTAAAGAGAAGGTTTGATTTACAAAATTATTTTGAAGCAGTACATGGAAAGATGAAGATCAGAAATGACACACTGAACTACATAGTACAGTAAAGTTTTATTTATTTATTTATTTATTTATTCATTCATTTTTAAATTGAAGGATCAGAATATTGACTTTTGGCTGAGGCATGAGCTCAGGACCATGATCTGGGTTTTTCCATGGGCCAGTTAGACAACTTAGATTAAACAATATTAAAAACAATAATAACTAATATTTATTGAAGATACTTAGTATACTATCTTATTTAATTTTCATGCAAACCTTGCAAGGTAGTTATATTGTTGCCATCATTCCCACTTAAACACACACACACACACACAAAAACAACAACAAATAAATCAAACAAAAAACCACAAAAAACTACAACTCAACAAAGATAAGAAAGATAATAAAGTTTCATAGTCTGACTCCAAACTAGAGGTTTATTTTTGCTCAAATTTCAATGGCTACAGCCACCAAATAGGCCAGTTAACTCTTTTGTTTTTAATATTCATTTTCTCTTCCATGGCCACATATATCACTGAGCTAGAGAAGTTATTTTTGCATTCTTTCAACATGTACACAGTCTCAAGAGGCCAAGAAGGGAATAAAGAGAAGACCTGGGAGAATGTAGGCAGTTGAATGTAAACCTATCCACACTACTGAAAATATAAAGTCATAAATATTTCTCTTATTTTTCTACTCCAAACCTATAACAATGCTTTCTTTAAGATTCCATTTACATATTAAGTCCTCAATGCATCTGAAAATAGAAACTTCTTTTGCATGCTACACAAAAGAGGAGGACTGCCTTCCTTCTAGGGAATTGATATTGTGATTTGCAATCTGCGTTCTGTAAGTTTGCTCTGTTGATGTTTTTAATTTGTAGTCTATACATTTGAAAGTTTCTGTTGGGAATGTTTGCATTTATATTCTAGTAGATAGCAGACTGTGTGCTGAAATCTAAGTGTGTCATGTATATGTTTCTAAATCCAGTGTATATTTGCAAATTAACTAGTTTGCTGGATCAAAGCCTATAACTCTAGTTGGCTTGCATACTGAAGCATTAGCTGTTGGAGGAGTTTTGAAATTAGGGATCAATGAAATGTGGCATTCAGTACACTTCCTTTGAAGGTCCACTGCTGGAGTCCTCAGTCATGTTTGTTTTCATATGAAAATGTGAGCTACAGGGAAGAGCTATCTCTAAATGAAATGCCATTTCTTTAGTAGCAATATTTTTTATTTTTTATAGCAGGAAGAACATTCCATTTGGTTGGCCAAAGTAAGTCTTATGCTTTTAATTTACCTTTTGGTATATTGGCTTTTAAACATTTTTTATCATGACCTACATTAAGAAATTATTTTTAACTCAAGACTCAGTAGCACACATACATACATCATTGAAATAAAACTTTTTGGGGGAAAGAAAAAACTTTGTGTAAAAAGTAATTCCCTCACTGATATGTTCTATTCTACTCTATACTTTTCGGTAGTCCAGTTGAGTCTCTTCCATTTTTTAAAAAAACTACTACAACCCACTATAATGGTTTAATGACCTAATTTAAGGATCTCCTTTTCCTCCTACTCCCATAGCTTAGTGATTTATTGATGAGAGAGCTCCCAGGCTCTGGCTTCTAACTTGTAATAAAAAAATGGGCCAGAATAAGATGGAAAAAGAGGGACACCCAGAAAGGCTCTTTTTCAAATGAGTAAAAAGTGAAGAAATTCAATAGAAATGAAGAATAGTTTGTCACCTCTTGTAACAATAAGATGTAGAAGAAAACATTTGTAGATTTTAGATTCTCCCCCCCACCCCCCTTGGATTATGTTAAGAAAAAAATTTTAGGGCCACAATTTTAATATGATCATTTAGATTTTTATTTCTTCTGATTTAAAATGAATACATATTCATTTATAGATGACTTGCAAAACACAAAATGTTATGATGGAGTAAATAAAAACTACCTAAACCCCACCAACTCTTAATATTTTGCTATAATTCTTTCTCATTCTTTGTAACAAAAATTGATGTTACACCCTTCTTGTGCCACCCCTCCATCACACTCAGGGTAGGGACGATTGGAGGGTTGGGGCACCACCCCCGTCACACTCAAGGTAGGGTCGATGGGGAGGTTGCGGCGCCACCCCCTGTCACGCAAAGAGCAGGGCAGATCAGGGGGTTGGGGCACTGCCCCATGTCAAGCACAGAGCAGGGCCCATCAGGGGGGTTGGGGCTCTGTACCCTGTCAGGCACAGAGCAGGGTCAATCAGGGGGTTGGGAAGCTCCCTCCTGTCACTCACAGAGTAGGGCCAATAGGGGAGTTGGGGCACCGCTCCCTGTCACCCACAGAGCAAGGCCAATCAGGGGGTTGGGGCGCCACCACTGTCACACTCAGGGCAGGGCCGATCAGGAGGTTATGGCTCTACACCATCACACACAGAGCAGGGCCCATGGGGGTGGGGTGGGGGGCCGCACGCTGTCACACACAGAGCTGCAGGGTGATCAGGGGGTTGGGAAGCTCCCCCCTATCAGGCACAGAGCAGGGCCAATCAGGGGGCTGGGGCACTGCCCCCTGTCACACAGAGAGGAGGGCCCATGGTGGGTGGGGGGCGCCACACCCTGTCACACACAGAGCAGGGCCAACCAGGGGGTTGGGGTGTCGCACCCTGTCACACACAGACCCGCAGGGCGATAAGGGGGTTGGGGAGCTCCCCCCATCAGGCACAGAGCAGGGCT
>NW_006294867.1:46093-46931 GCF_000327345.1 Myotis davidii | reverse complement strand
ATCTCACATATTGGAGATTTTAAAAGTGGTTACTGATCATTCTCTTTCATCTGTTGCAATGATGTATTAAAATAAAAAGCTTCTGCACAAGAAAAGAAATCATCAACAAAACAAGAAATCCCACTGCATGGGAGAACATATTTGTCAATGTTATCCTATACAATAAAAGCTTAATATGCGAAGTGTTCAGTAGTCCATTCAATCAATCAAAGTGTAATATGCTAATGATATACTAAGGCCTCTCAACCACTCACTATGTTGTGCACTGACCAGCATGGGGCAGATAGTCAACCGGTCAACCAGTTGCTGTGATGTGCACTGACCAACAGGGGGCAGATGCTCCGACCAGTGGGTTAGCTTGCTGCTGGGTTCCAGCCAATAGGGACTGAGCGAGATGAGCAGGACATGCTCTAAAGCCCTCCCACGGTCCTTCCCTGGCTGACCAACCTCCCACATCCCTCCCCGGCCCCCATCGTGCACCAGTGGGATCCTTGACCTGGCATGTGCCCTCTCACAATTGGGACTGCGTGGGGGGTGTTGTACAGCTGGTTTCAGCCTGATCTCACAAGCCAGGACAAGGGACCCCAGTGGTGCACGAATTCATGCACTAGCCCTCTAGTATCTGATAACAGCCTAATCTCCAAAAGTTATAGGGAGCTCATACATCTTAACAAAAGGTAGATAAAAATCCAATCACAAAATGGGCAAAGGGCCTAAATAGATGCTTTTCAAAAGAGGACATACAGCCCTCACTGGTTTGGCTTAGTGGATATAGCATCGGCCAGAGGACTGAAGGGTCCCAGGTTTGATTCCAGTCAAGGACATTACCTTGGTTGCG
>NW_006294867.1:39412-45434 GCF_000327345.1 Myotis davidii | reverse complement strand
AAGCATCAAACAGACCATCAGACTTCAGAGGGAGGGCAGGAGAGGGTGGGGGATAAGAGATCAACCAAAAGACTTGTATGCATGCATATGAGCATAACCAATGGACACAGACAGTAGGGAGGTGAGGGCATCTTTTTTCGGGTGAGGGTGTCTGGAGAGAGGTCAATGGGGAAAAAGAAGACGTATGTAATACTATATGTAATACTTTAAACAATAAACAATTATTTAAAAAAGACCAAGTGGGGGAAGAGAACTTTAATTTCATTAAAATGTTAGCAAAAAATGCTGAAGAGATCTAATTTGGGATAACTATCTGTGACTACAAACATTTCCAAAATGGTAGAAGTGTGAGCAACAAATTTTTTAGTTTATATACCCATCCTTGATTCACTAATATGGTTACATAAAATGAAAACTAAAAGGATTCTCTTATGTATATTTTGCTTGACCATGTCATTTTTACAGATACAAAATACAAATTTTCTTTTGCACCATTGACCTCCCGTCTACAAAAGCAATGCCTTCTGTGATTGTTTAGGCCCCATACCTTGATCTGTGTTTTCATAAGTATTTAAAAAACATGTGCTGGCAAGATATGGAGAAAAGGGAACACTTGTGTTCTGTTGGTGGGACTGCAAACTGGCACAGCCTCTATGGAAAACAATGTAGAGATTCTTTACAAAATCTAAAAATAGCCCTAACCATTTTGGCTCAGTGGATACAGTGTTGGCCTGCAGACTAAATGGTCCCAAGTTTGATTCCAGTCAAGGACATGTACCTTGGTTGCAGGCATATCCCCAGTAGGGGGTGTGCATAAGGCAGCTGATCAATGTTTCTCTCTCATCAATGTTTCTAACTCTCTATCCCTCTCTCTTCCTCTCTGTAAAAATCAATAAAATATATTTTAAAAAACTAAAAATAGATCTACTATGACCCAGCAATTTCACATCTGGGTATTTATCCAAAGAAAATGAAAACACTAATTCCAAATGATGCATGCATCTCTATGTTCATTGCAGAATTATGGACAATAGTCAGTATATGAAAGAAACCTTGATGCACATCAATAGATGAATAAATAAATATGTTATGTGCACACACACATACACAGGAATATTATGCAGCAATAAAAAAGAATAAAATCTTGCCATTTGCGACAATATGGATGTATCTTGAGGGTATTACGCTACATGAAATAAGTCAGGCAGAGAAAGATAAATAACAGATGTTTTCACTTATATGTGGAATCTAAATTAAAAAATCAAACTCATAAAAAACAGAGATCAAAGGGATTACTTTAGGGAGGGCTTGGAGGAGCTGGTTGAAAGGGAATACAGTCAATGATATTGTGATAAGTTTACATGGTGAAAGATGATTATTAGAATTAGTGGAATGACCACATTGCATGTATAAAAATGTCAAATCACTATATTGTACACCTGAAACTAACATAACCAATGTAAGATTGTATACCAACTATACTTAAAAAGTATAACCAATGTATTTTAACAAATCTATCTGTAGTCAAAATAAAAATAAATTAAACATTCTTTATCTTGAAAAAAAATAAATGGAAAAGTGAAATAATTTTAACCAGATATAATCCATCTTTCAATTTAATTTTTTTATTTGTTTGGACTATAGACTCTAATAACATTGACAGTCTTTCTTACAACATGAGAAGGCTGCTATACATAATGTGTTTTGAGTGTATATGTTGTGTATATGTGAATATTTTATATCTATAGCATAAAACCTTATATGATTTTTAATGAACTTTATTAAAAAGCCATTTCCAAACTATTTGTTATTTTAAAAAGTTATAGGAACCAGTTTCAAATTTTGAATAATATTGTTTGAAACTTAAATGGACTATCACATACATAGTGGGGACTTTGATAAAATAAACACTGGACATGATTTTAAATCTGCAAGATGCATATTCAATATAGCTCACCTCTCTAGCCTGAATGCAACATGTACATGGAATCTAAGATGGAAATCTGTCTTTAAATCAATGCTGACCCTGCAAAACAGATTTTGTGTGAAATCTGTGTTTTGAAAAATAACTTAATAAAATTGCTACTCAATTTATGTCTTAAAGTATTTCATAAGATAAATAAATTTACATTTTTAAATCACTTCTGATGAAGTTATGAAGCTCAAGTGATTTTGAACACAGTATAGACGACATGAATAAGTAAAAAATAGTAATAAAGTGTTTTGTTTTGTTTTTCCCTTCACTACACTTGCAGTGGAACATGTGATATTGGTGATAAGCAAATGGAAATAATGATAAAGGAAGAGAAGCAGTGTGCCAGTACTTAATGAATATTTTACAATGTGCTAAGACCATTGTACTTTAATTCATTTAAGATATAAAGATGAAAAATATGAGTATATCATATTTATGATATGATAGAATACAGGAGAATCCTATCACTTATGGCCTACTTTCTATCTTCAGTTGCAGAATAATATAGTAGTACTTTTGCAAGATTTCAACTAATAGTCTTACAGAAAAAAAAAACAATTGACTAAATATTTGTATTGAAGCTATAATTAAAACAGATTATTTGCCATATAATTTTATTTCTCATTTTTGGAAGAAAGGTATGTAATATCTTCAAGTAACAAAAAGGAAACATTCTAATTGTTTTAATAGGCTTGATAATAACTATATTTATTATAACTAGTTGTCCTCCCTTCATTTTTCCTGTAAAATATAGAGGCTGGATATTTTATTAATTATGATAATGTAGGTAATTTTCACAGGTAAAATAAACTTAGAAATTAAGTTCAAAGGAAAGCAAACTGTTTCTGTTAGTGGTACATGGACAACTTCTCCAAGGTTGAAAGCATTGAATGTTAGGTATCATTATAAAATTAGTTTCTATGCAATACTGTAATTTGCAAAAAGAAACTAAAAACAAAATAAAATTGGCGATTAGGGTAAAACTCTATGGATTGTATTCAGTGATTCATTTCTGATTTCTCCTCACTCTTCACTAGGAATAACAATGAAAAATTGCTAAATGAGACATAAACCCATGAAGAAAAGAGAAGAGGGAAGAATGTGGAAGCAGCTATATTTTTGAAAATGGAAATCATACAATTTAGAAAACAAGGGAAACCTAGAGCCTAAGGCAGTAACTGATGGTGTGGCATGAAAGCAACACAGGAGAGAGTGAATGTATGATTTAGAACTTCAGAAGTACTCAGATGTTGGAACACGAAACTCTAAGTGCAGAAGGAACATGGGCTATGTTTTCCCAAAGTCCCTTCCCAACTACACGTATTTGAGGGACTGCTTCTTCTACAATGAAAAAGGATTGAAGGTTTGTACTCTTAAGATGTTGAAATCAGAAGGGAAATTCTACAGTTGTTGTTTCTTGAGAGTTTCTGAAAGAAACAGCCCAATCATATTTCACACTTCAAGCCAATCATGTATTGGTTTATCAAAATTCATTTGTGCTCATAGTTTCCAATCAGTGTTTTATGTGCTTTTTTATTTAATATAAATGTACAGCCATAATCAACAATTATTTGAGGAAACTCTGAAACAAGAAAGAAAGGAAACAAAACACAGCTAAAGATTAAATAAATCTTTATCGAAAACAAAGACAATGTAGGGAGAAGAAAAAAAAAATTCCAGTATAGCACCTCACAGAAATAAGAAAAAAAATCAGGAAGTTAAAAAAGTACTCATATAACTCAAATAAATTATTGTAATACAATGAAATAACAGAAATTGAAATATTAATATAAAGGTTGAAAGGTAAAGCAGAAACTTTTCTAAAGAAACACTGCAATCTAGAATACAAATTTATAGAAATAGAAAATAGAATGATGGTTATCAGGGGTTAGGGGAAGGGAAAAAAGGGAGTTGTGGTTTAACAGGTATAGATTTTCAAAATTGCAAGAGGAAAGGTCTGAAGATCTTTTATACAACAATGCAAATATAGTTACCACTACTAAACTGTACATTTAAAAATTATTAAAATAATAAATTCATATTATATGCTTTTTACCACAAACAAAAGAAATTAATTTTCATGGCCTCAAAAATGAGAACATTTGAGGATCCAAGATGGCTATTGATGGGACAGAAGGCTGCAAGATAGTGTGTGAGTGAGAGAACAAAAGGAAAGTGTGTGAATGTGCGGGAAGTGTCTGTATTTGTGAGTGAGGTTCAGCTATATTCCACAGGACTGTCGAGGACTGGAGGACCAGATTCCACTGGCTGGCCAGCCTCTACTACTGGTGAAATATTTCCCGGAGAGGCAGGCTCTGCCACGGAGACCATTCCATCTTGAAGGGGAGACTGGTTGTGATTGGAAGCCCAGCCTTACCTGCAATGGGGGAGACCTCAGACACTTCCTGGGACCCTACAACCACAATGCCCAGGGACCAGCTGCCTAAGCTGCGGAACCATAAAAAATGAGACTCCAGCCTCCCTGACCATGGAAACCTAAAAAGTCTGACGAGAGGGAGACAAAGCAGCACCAAATATGTGGACAGACCCTGTGCCTTCTAAGAGTTGATAGAAAGAACAACTGAATTGAATAACATCCATCTGGAATTGGTGAATTGAACACAGCTGGAGAGGCAATCCATGTATGGAAAGGTCAGATCTCACACAGTGGTTCTCAACCTTGGCTGCACATTAGAATCACCTGGGAATCTTTTTAAAATCCTGTTTTCTGGGCCTCATCCTCCAGAATTCTGTTTCTTTGTTATGGGGTGTTGTGTCCCAAACTCATTTTTTTGGTTGATTTTTCTTTGTTAAATGGCATTTAAATATATAAAATAAATATCAAAAATATAAGTGTTTTACTATGTTTGCAAATATCAAAAAAATCTATATGTGACACAGCACCAGAGTTAAGTTAGGGTTTTTCAAAATGATGACACGCCAAGCTCAAAAGGTTTGCCATCACTGGATTAGAGAAAGCTCTGCCTCTTCAGATTCAACTGGATGTTTGTTGTTTAGTATTTGTTGCTTGAATTTTTTTTGGATTAGTGGTTGCTTGCATTCACCTCTGGGTGTTTGTTGTTTGCAATTTTTGGATTAGTTGTTGTTTTATTGGAGTTTCCCCCCTGTATACATATATTATTCCCCCTTCTTTTTTCTTCTCTTTCTTTTTTCTCTTACATTTTTTCCCTTTACTCAATATCAGTTTTGCACTCTTTTCTATCCCCTAACTCAATTTGCTCTGGTGGTCACCTTTATTTGGGGTTACTAGTATCATGAATACATTTGTGTTTTGGTGCCCTGTGTGTTGTGTCTTGAGGTGTTGTATTGGGTGTCTTTAAGTCAACACAGGAGAGAGAGAACTACATAACCAGACACCCTGAGAGAGTGATCATGGGGAGATAGAGAAACAGCCCACATGCTAAAGAAAAGGAGGAATCACCAGAAAAGAAAATAAATGAAATGGATGCAAGCAACATGACAGAGAAAGAATTCAGAGCAATGGTCATAAGGTCGCTGAAAACGATGGAAGACAATTTCAACAATATATGTAAGAACCAAGAGGAAATAAAGAACCAAAAAGAAATGAAAAATGACATTGCTGCAATGAAGAACTCAATAGAAATCATGAACAGTAGACTAGAAGAAGCAGAGGACCGCATAAGTGAGCTAGAAAACAAAGTAGGAAAAATACCCAAGCAGAGCAGCATCTAGAAAAAAAATTTTTAAAAAATAAGAGGAAAACCTAAGGGAAAATTGGGGCAACACAAAACAAAAAAAAAAATCCACATTAAAGGGGTGCCAGAAGGAGAGGAAACTGAGAAAGGAATAGAAAACCTGTTTGAAAAAATATTGACATAAAACTTCCCTGATATAGGGAAGAAAAAACTCACACAAGTCCAAGAAGCTCACAGAGTCCCAAATAAGATGAGCCCCAAAAGACCGACACCAAGACACATTATAATTAAATTGGCAAACACCACCAACAAAGTAAGAATCTTAAAGGCTGTCAGAGATAGACAGAGAGTTACCTACGCGGGATTTTCA
>NW_006294867.1:31710-38851 GCF_000327345.1 Myotis davidii | reverse complement strand
CTTCATAATATTAAAGTATCAATACAACAAGAGGATGTAACTCTGGTAAACATATATGCACCAAATACAAGAGCATCAAGATACATAAAAACAAACAAACAAATAAAAAACGAGACAGAGAGCTACCTACAAAGCATCTCCCATTAGTCTATCAAATAATTTCTCAACAGAAATACATCAAGCCAGAAGGGAATGGAAAGAAATATATAAAGTCATTCAAAACAAGGGTCTGAATTCAAGAATACTGTACACAGCAAGGCTATCAATCACAGATTAGAATGAAATCAGGAGCTTCAAAGACAAAAAATGACTAAGGGAGTTAATTTCCACCAAACCAGCAATGCAAGAAATGCTGAAGTGTCTGCTGTAAAAAGAAGAAATAGGAAGGGAAGAAGGAACACAGGCATAAAGAATAAAAATGGTGACAAACAAGTACCTATCAATAATAACTTTAAATGTAAATGGATTAAATGCCCCAATAAAAAGACATAGGGTAGCTGAGTGGATAAGAAAACATGACCCATATATCTGCTGTCTACAGGAAACCCACCTCAGAACAAAGGACTCACACAGACTGACGGTGAAGGGACCAAAAAAGGTTTTTCAGGTGAATGGAAATGAAAAACAAAGCTGGGGTAATGATATTTATATCTGATAAGACAGATCTCAAAGTGAAGGCCATAAAAAGAGATAAGGAAAGCCACTTCATAATACTAAAAGGAGCGATTCAAGAAGAAAATGTAACTCTGGTAAACATATATGCACCAAATACAAGAGCATCAAGATACATAAAAACAAACAAACAAATAAAAAACTTCTGAAGGATATCAAGGGAGAGATAGACAGCAATACAGTCATTGTAGGGGACTTTATCACCCCACTAACATGAATGGACAAATCCTCTAAACAAAAAATCAACAAAGAAACATCAGTCCTAAATGACTCACTAGGTCAAATGGAATTAATTGACATATTCAGAACATTTCACCCCAAATCCAAAAAAATATACATTCTTCTCAAGTGCACACAGGTCATTTTCAAAGATAGGCAGCGTACTGGGACACAGGCAAAGTCTCTTCAAATTCAAGAAGATAGAAATCATATCAAGCATCTTCTCAGATCACAATGGCATAAAAGTAGAAATCAACTACAATAAAAACAAGGAAAAATCAATACCTGGAGGCTAAATAGCATGCTATTAAACAATGATTGGGTTACCAAAGAGATCTAAAAAGAAATAAAAAGAATCATGGCAACAAATGACAATGAAGACACAACATTCCAAAATCTGTGGGACACAGTGAAAGCAGTCTTGAGAGGGAAGTTCATAGCTCTACAGGTTTACCTCAAAAAACAAGAAAAAAATGGTAACAAATTACCTAACACAACAACTCAAAGAGTTAGAAAGAGAGCAAGAAAAGCGCAAGAGTAAGCAGAAGAAAGGAAATAATAAAGATTAGAGCAGAAATAAATGACATAGAAACCAAAAAAAAAATAATACAAAAGGTCAACAAAACCAAGAAGTGGTTCTTTAAAGGGATAAACAAGATTTCTGAATCTCTACCCAGGTTCACCAAGAAGCAAAGAGAGAGGATCCAAATAAACAAAATAAGAAATTGAAGAGGTGACGTAACAATGGATCCCACAGAAATATGAACGATTATGAAAAATACTATGAACAACACTATTCCAACAAAATGGACAACCTATAGGACGTGGACATAATCTTAGAAAAATATGAGCTTCCAAAACTCAATCAAGAAGAATAAAAAAACCTGAATAGGCCCATAACTACCAAAAAAAATTGAAGCAGTGATCAAAAATCTTTTAGCCAAAAAAAAAGCCCTGGTCCCGAAGGCTTTACAGGGGAGTTCTACCGAGCATTCAAAGAAGAACTAAAACCTATCCTCCTCAGACTAGTCCAAAAAATTCAAGAGGAAGACACACTTCCAAGGTCTTTCTATGAAGTCAGCATTACCCGAATCCCAAAACCAGATAAAGATACCACAAAAAAAGAGAAGTACAGGCCAAAACCTTCAAAGAAGAACTAAAACCTATATTCCTCAGACTATTCCAAAAAATTCAAGACAAAGACACACTTCAAAGCTCTTTCTATGAAGCCAGCATTACTGTAATTCCAAAACTAGATAAAGTCACCACAAAGGAAGAGAACTACAGGCCAATATCCTTGATGAACATAGATGCTAAAATCCTCAACAAAATTCTAGCAAATTTGATTCCGCATTACATTAGAAAGATCATACACCGTGACCAAGTGGGATTTATTCCAGGGATGCAAGGATGGTACAATATTTGCAAACCAATAAATGTGATACATCACATAAACAAATTGAGAGACAAATATCACACAATCAATGCATAAAAAAGCAATTGATAAAATCCAACACCCTTCCTTGGTAAAAACTCTCAGCAAAGTGGGAATAGAGGGATTATACTTCAACATAATAAAAGGGTTATATGACAAACCTACAGCCAAAATCATACTCATAGGGGAAAAGTAAACTCATTTCCCCTAAGAACAGAAACAATGCAGGGATGCCCACTTTCACCACTACTGTTTGATATAGTACTGGAAGTGCTAGCCATAGTGGTCAGACAAGAAGATAAAATAAAAGGCATCCAAATTGGAAAATAAGAATTAAAACTGTCCTTATTCACAGATGACATGATCCTGTACATAGAAAATCCCAAAGACTCCATCAAAACACCACTAGACCTAATAAATGAATTTGGCAATGTAGCAGGGATACAAAATTAACACCCAGAAATCCATAGCTTTTTATAGAGTGATAATGAACTCCAGAAAGAGAAACGAAAAAAAAAATTCCATTTACCATTACACACACACACACAAAACAAAATGCAGGAATAAACTTAATTAAGGTCATAACAGACCTGTACTAGAAAAAGTACAGGACATTGAAAAAAGAGATAGAGGAAGACAGGAACAAATGAAAGAACACAACATGTTCATGGATTGGTAGAATCAACATCATTAAGATATTCGTACTACCCAAAGCAATCTTCAGATTCAATGCAATCCCCATTAAAATACCAATGGAATATTTCAAAGATCTGGAACAAACTCTCCAAAAATTCATCTGGAATAAAAAGAGACCCAGAATAACCACAGCAATCATGTGAAAGAAGAACAAAGTTGGAGGGATCACTATACCAGATATGAAGCTATATTACCAAGCCATGCTTCTCAAAATTGCCTTGTACTGGCACAAGAACAGACATAGACCAATGGAACAGAACAGAGAACCCAGCACAAGGGCCACAGTTTGCCAACCCATTGGTTGTGGTGAGCTACCTTTAGCTATAGGGGCTGATTTAGCTCTCTAAGAAGCAGAAGGAACCTTCTATGGTCTGAATGTTTTTGTCCCCCCATATTTACATGTTGAAATCCTAAGCCTCCCCAAAGTGATGGCATTAGTAGGTCTGGCCTTTGGGAGAAGATTACATCATGAGGGTGGATCCCTCAAGAATGAGATTAGTGCTCTTATAAAAGAAACCCCTGAGCTCCACAGCCCCTTCTTCCATGTGAGGATACAAGAAAAAGTCTGTCAAAAGAAACCAGAGCTGCCCACTGCATGGGAGAACATATTTGCCAATGTTATCACCAATAAAGGTTTAATCTCCAAAATTTACAGAGAACTCATACAACATAACAAAAGAAAGATAAATGATCCACTAAAAAAATGGGCAAAGAACCTAAATAGACACTTTTTGAAAGAGGACATACAGTAGACCCAGAGACATGAAAACTTGCTCAAAGTCACTAATCATCCAAGAGATGCAAATCAAAACAACAATGAGATACCATCTCACACCTGTCAGAATGGCTATCATCAACAAATCAACAAATGACAAGTGCTGGAGAGGATGTGGAGAAAAAGGAACCCTAGTGCACTGCTGGTGGGAATGCAGACTGGTGCAGCCACTGTGGAACACAGTATGGAGTTTCCTCAAAAAGTTAAAAATGGAACTCCCATTTGACTCAGTAATCCTATTTCTAGAAGTACATACCAAGAAAACGGAAACACCAATCAGAAAGGATATATGCACTCCTATGTTCATAGCAGCACAATTTACAATAGATAAGATTTGGAAACAGCCTAAGTGCCCATCAGCAGATGAGTGGATTAAAAAAAATTGCCATATATCTACACAATGGAATACTATGCTACTGTAAAAACGAAGGAACTTTTACCATTTGCAACAGCATGGGTGGACCTGGAGAGCACTACGCTAAGCAAAATAAGCCAGTGGGAGAAAGATAAATATCACATGATATTTATATATATATACACTCACAGTTGCCCTCTGTTGAGCATATTCACGCTCAGTAAAAACTAAATATTTCCTTTGTAAAACTGTTGGGCTATGTGAAAATACTTGAGTTAAGTGCTCAAGCTCTTAGTGAATATTCAAACATATATGCATGGTTTGTTTGATGTTCTAGCAACTGAGTTTTTAAGATAAGGTGAAAGAGCTAGAGTTACATCTTGGTTTATAAGAGTCTTGAGAGGGGAAAACAAACCTCATGAGAATTTTGCCTTTTGATTCCATTGTCAATAAAGGTGGTGATTAAATTTAAACAAGGAGGTAAAAGATCTATATTCAGAAAACTATAAGACATTGAGGAATGAAATTGAATGAGACAAAACTGAAAGAAAGGACATACATGCTCATGAATAGGAATAATTAACATTGTTAAAATGTTCATACTGCCTAAAGCAATCTACAGATTCAATGCAATCTCTATAAATATACCAATATATTTTTTACAGAACTAGAACAAATGATCCTAAAATTCATATGAAACCACAAAAGATTCTGAATAGCCAAAGCAATTTTGAGAAAGAAGAACAAAGATGGAGGCATCACATTACCTGATAGCAAACTATATCTCAAGGCTATGACAAACAAAACAGCATGGCTCTGGCATAAAAACAGATGTAGGTCAATGGGACAGAATAGAGAACTTAGAAATAGACTAATGCTTATATGGTCAGTTAATCTATGATAAATGAGAAAAGAATATATAAGAGGGTAAAGATAGTCTCCTCAATAAATGATGTTGGGAAAGCTGCAAAGAAATGAAACTAGATCACTTTTGTACACAATATACAAAAATTAAACGTAAAAAGATTAAACACTTCAATGTAAGACCTGAAACCATAAAACTCTGAGAAGAAAACCTAGGAAGTAAACTCTTTGACATCATTCTTAGCAATAATTATTGCATATGTCTCCTTAAACAAAGGAAAGAAAATTAAAAATAGGACAAATGGGACCACATTAAATTAAGAG
Organism: Myotis davidii; assembly: GCF_000327345.1. Taxonomy (NCBI): domain Eukaryota; kingdom Metazoa; phylum Chordata; class Mammalia; order Chiroptera; family Vespertilionidae; genus Myotis; species Myotis davidii. The sequence continues at coordinate 33,511 of NW_006294867.1, read as the reverse complement.
GTTTTGCTCAACAAAGGAAGTCATCAACAATATGAAAAGACAACCTACTCAGTGTGAGAATATATTTCCCAGTAATACATCTAATAAGGCGTTAATATTCAAAATATATAAGGAACTCATACAACCTAACACACACACACACACACACACACACACAAAACGATCAAGTTTAAAAATGGGCAGAGGACCTGAAAAACCATTTCTCCAATGAGGACATACCAATGGCCAAAAGACATATGCAAAGATGCTCAATGTCAGTAATCATTAGGGAAATGTAAATTAAAAGTACAATGTAATATCACCTCACACCTGTCAGAATGCCTATCATCAACAAATCAAAAAACAAGTAGGACTTGTGAGGATGTGGAGAAAAGGGAAATCTTGGGCACTATTGGCAAGATTGTAAATTGGTACAGCCACTATGAAAAATAATATAGAGGTTCCTCAAAAAAATTAAAAAAAAACTACCATATTACTCAGCAATTCCACTTGTGTGTATTTACCTAAAGAAATCCAAAACACTAATTTGAAAAGATATATTCATCCCCATGTCCATTTCAGCATTATTTGCAATAACCAAGCTATGGAAGCAAATTAAGTGTCCACTGGTAGATGAAGAGGTAAAGAAGTGGTGAAACGTATACAAAATGGAACATTACTCAGCCATAAATAATACAATTTTGTCATTTACAATGTAGATGGACCTAGAGGGTACTATGCTAAGCAAAATAACTCACACAGAGAAAGAAAATACACTATGATTTCACTTATCTGTGAAATATAGAAAGTAAAATAAATGGAAAAAGAAAGCAGAAACAAATATATAGATTCAGAGAACAAATTGATAGTTGCCAGATGAGAGGAGGCTTGGGTAATGGTTTAAAATGGTGAAATGGCTCCATGGATAGAGTGTCAGCCAGTGGACTGAAGTGTACTGGGCTTGATTCTGGTCAAGGGAAGGTACCTCTATTTCAGTCTCCTTCCCAGCCTGAGCTCTGGTTGGCCCTGGTCAGAGCACATGCAGGAGACAACCAATCAATGTGTTTCTCTCAAATCAATATTTCTCTGTCTTTCTCTCTTTCTTCCACTCTCTAAAAATCAATTAAAAATATCTTCAGGCGAGGATTTAAAAAAAAAGGTGAAAGGCATTAAGAAGTACAAATTGCCTGCTGGTTATAGAAATAGTCATAAGGATGAAAGGACAGCATAGGGAATAGAAAAGTATATCCTATCTAATAATAGACAAACATGGTAATTAACCATACCTCCGCTATGCTTCCCATTGGCTAATCAGGGTGATATGCAAATTAACTGCCAACCAAGATGGCGGCCGGCAGCCACGCAGCTGAAGCAAACATGAGGCTTGGTTGCCCCAGGGATGGAGGAAGCCAAGGTTCCCTGCCTGCCACAGCCCAGCTCTGAGCAGCAGTCTAAGAAACAATGTTACAATTATAGAAGCTAAACAAGCTCCAGATACCTGCTTTCAGCCAGCTTCGGCCTCAGAGCTTAGAGCGGCAGTGATGGCAACAATGTTTCAATTATAGAAGTTAAACAAACCCAGATACCTGCTTTCAGCCAGCCACAGCCTCAGAGCTGGAGCCGGGCCTCAGAGCTGGAGCCGGCTCGCAGCTCCCGTGACAGCTATAGAAGGTAAATAAATCCCAAAATAAAAAAACAAAAACAAAAAACAACAGAAAAAAAGGAGAGACTGGGAGCTTCAGTTGCCTGCCAGCCTGAAAATGGCCCTCAGCCCCTCACCCAGACTGGCCAGGCCCCCCAGTGGGGACCCCCACCCTGAATG
>NW_006294867.1:28962-29575 GCF_000327345.1 Myotis davidii | reverse complement strand
GTCTGATTGGTCGGTTTCTATGCCAGTCAGCATCTCCGGTTCTATCTTCAGGCCTGATCAGAGTGGCAAGTCTGATCAACAGCCACCCCAGGCTGTTGGCGAGTGGGCTTAACTGCTGCTCTCTCAGCAGATCAGACCCTGCTTCTCTCTCTCCCAGGGCCTTGCCAGCAGTGGCAGTAGCCACTGATCAGCCCCACCTCTCTCTCTCTCCCCAAGAGGTCAGCAGTTCAGTCTGTTTGGCAGTAGACTGGGGCTGCTGTTTATCAGCCCCGCCTCTCTGATCAGGCCCTGAGATAGGCTCAGAGATACTGACAGGAATAGAAACTAACCATTCAGAACCAAATCTGGGTGAAGTTCCAGGAGCCAATGGCTGTCTAAGAGGTGGAACTTTTGATGTTGACTGGCATAGAAACTGACCAATCAGAATCTAATCTGGGTGAACTGTGAATGCAGAACCTAAGGTGGGGGTTGAGGAGGGGTATTAAGGGACAGCTGTTTTTGGTGTAAGGTGTAAGAAAGTGATTCAATTTTTTAATGACCAGTTTGGCAGTATAGTCCATAGAGCTGGCTATACATCCAGATATAGGAATTATGTGTTTTTGTCTGCCAATAG
>NW_006294867.1:24625-28869 GCF_000327345.1 Myotis davidii | reverse complement strand
ATACTGGGGACCTGGTGGGGGGCAAGGCAGAATCGATTAGGGGCATTCAGGCCAGTAGGGGAGCAGTTAGGGAAGATCAGGCAGGCAAGCATAGGGGTACAGGCAATCAGGCAGGCAGCCAGGTGAGTGGTTAGGAGCCACTGGTCTCAGATTGCAAGAGGGGTCCCCGATTGTAGAGGGTGCCTGCTGGGCTGAGGTACACACCCCATGCACAAATTTCATGCACCGGGCCACTAGTACTGTATGGTATCATATGGGTACTAGACTTATCAGTTTGTAAGGTATACAAATGTGTAATTACTATATTGTATATCTGAAGAAGCTAACAATATTTTCTGTCAATTGCAATTGAAAATAAATAATTTTTTTCAAAATATAGTGATTTTTCTGAGTGAATTTGCCTAGATTCATTATCTCCTCCAAGTTGGTTCTGCCTGTTGAATATGTAATAATAAATCATCACATATTCACACTTGTCTTTGTACCCTTTCATTGCCTCATACATGGAAGGTGCCTAATAAATATTTGTTTTATTCGTGAATTAATGGATCTTCAGCTTTTTAAAATACTGAAGAAGTTTTATTCTAAATAAAACACTGATCTAGAAGTAGGACAATCATGATATTAATCCAGCCATTGTAACGATCCAGTAAAGATAGTAATTTGAATTTTGGCAAGATACAACCTGATGAGTGGAACAGTCCTCATCTGTAAAATAGAAATGCTATTAATAAAAACAAAAAACAATAATGACAATATCTGGATAAAAATAGAGATTTTTGCTGCATTTTTAAACTGAATGGTAATATAAAATATAGCATTACATTAATTTTGAAAATTTACTTCATGTCTTTTTTTTAAATATATTTTATTGATTTTTTACAGAGAGGAAGGGAGAGAGATAGAGAGTTAGAAACATCGATGAGAGAGAGACATCGATCAGCTGCCTCCTGCACATCTCCTACTGGGGATGTGCCCACAACCCAGGTACATGCCCTTGACCGGAATCGAACCTGGGACCTTTCAGTCCGCAGGCCGACGCTCTATCCACTGAGCCAAACCGGTTTCGGCTTTTTTTCTTTTTTGATTACAGTTTATATTCAATATCACTTTGTATTAGTTTCAGATGTACAGCATACTTTAGAAGGTATTATCCCAAATATTTCCAGAAGCACCTGGCAGTGTACATAGTTATTACAATGTTATTGACTATATTCCCTATGCTGTACTTTACATACCCATGACTATTCTGCTACTACCAATCTGTACATTTTAATCCCTTCACCTTTTTCACCCAGTTCCACAAATCCCCTCACTTCTGGCAATCATCAATGTTCTCCGAATCTATGGGTCTGTTTCAATGTTTTTGTTCTTTTATTTTGTTCTTTAGATTCCAAATTTAAGTGAAATATGGTATTTGTCTTTCTCTGACTGACTGACTTGTTTCACTTAGCATAATACCCTCTAAGTCCATCCATGTTGGACATGTCTTTTTTTCTATGCTAGGTGCTTTGGTGGATAAAAAAAAAGCACAATCCTTTATCATTCATTCAGAAATCAATGCGTTAAGCTATTTAATTTTGAAGGAATACCTTGTTTGGTTTTTATTAAAAAAATGATTACTGTCAGGAAATTAGATTGATGAACACAGGTTGAAATTAAATAACAAAGCTCTGGTCATAGGTTTGACTGGCAAGTTCAAATAGTTTTCTTACTGACACAGCCTTATAAATGATGATAAATCTTTTAGGAAATTTTGTCTTGCTTTGTTCAAGCATATCAAAAGTGCTGTGAATTGCTACTGGATTTTATAATAATTGTGGGATCTGATCACACTATTCATTTAGAACTTGGAAAGTGTTCTAAGACTAAAAATTGAAATTTTATTTGTATATCATACATCTTTAAAGTCTGAATATGTGTTTTAGTATACATATGATAGTTGCATTTTTAATGTATATTTGGTATATAGGAAGTATATCTTTAGATTATACCCTGCTTTATTCTAGTTACTCAGCAAGACACAGTTTCATAGCTTATACAGGTTGTATCAGCCCCAATTGACCAATGATGGGCTGGGTTCTTTGTGGGCATACTCCATGATGTGGAAGTTAAAGAAGCACTCAAGGAGGAATAATAACAAAATTCAAAATCACAAAATTTTGAGCACTTTTGTAGGGTAATAGAAGGGACATAAATGCATGGTAGAAGTGATAATGGTTCATCACTTAACATTACTTTTATTTTTATTAGTGTATGTGTTTAGATTTTATAGTTCTTTGAGTCCATTCTCAAAAGTGTCTTGGTTAGTACTAAATGAGTTATAAGACACTCTCTTCTAGTAAGTTTTCTAATTTAGCAGATGAGTAAGAAATGAGGAAAAAGAAGCTGTCACCAATGAAACATTGGCAGTTAGAGGCATACTCAGTATTAGGATGAACATGATCAGTGGTTATCAGGCTGATTACTATTTTAAGCGTTGCAGAGGGTGGCTAGCAAGGACTTGATGAAATCAAGGCTCAAGTTCCACATTCATAAAACAATCCTGAAATATTTATGGATACAGGTGGAAGACTGCTGGAGAAAAGTGATACATAAAGAACATTCAGTCAATCTAGTTTTCTCAGTGTTCATTAGGTTCGAAACTAAGATCAAGTCAGGAAGCCTTCAGAAATTCCCCATATGTTGACCATTCATTGCAGCTTCACACACAGTTTTCTACAGTGTGCTGAGTTTTAATGTTATCTCTTCAGCTTTTCTCTAGTCAAAATAAAACAGCAAGTCTTGCTCCAACATTCTTCTCACCTGATATAAATAAAAACCTTCTATAGCCACCCAATGCTTTTGCTGCAACAGTACTTGGAGAGCACCATCTACCACATCACTTTTCCTCCACTGTGAAAGCCCAGTGAAGAAGGTTTATTCCCAATGAAGAGTCTATTTTATGAAGAACTATCCTCTTTTTCTGATAATGACCAAGAGCACACTTTTTACTTTGGTTGTTGGGAAGTTTAAAACTAAATTTGACACTCAGTATAAAATGATGTAGGCCTTTATGACCTGAATATCTATTGTTTGTTTTATATCAAGGCTTAACACCTTCCTATTATTTACCTTATTCTTTATATATAATTCATCTTTTAGAACATTTTGTTATATTTTATTTTATTCATGTCATAAGAAGCCTTAAATGTTTTAAGATAGAGTTATAAGTAAATATGTATTTAAAATTTATCTTTATTGTTGAAAGTATTATATATGCCCCTGTTTAATTTTACTGGGGTGACATTAGTCTACAGAACATATAGGTTATATGTGTGGATTACTAATTTACAAAATCTGTAAATCTGCCCACCACCCAAAGTCAAATCTTCTCCTGTCACTTCATATTAGGACCCCTTCCTTCCCCCACCCTCTTCCTCTGGCAACCACCACACTGCTGTTTGTGTACATAAGTTTCAGACTAAATCATGAGGAACTGCAAAATCTAAATAGACAGATCAGCGGAGAGGAAATTGAAACAACCATCAAAAACCTCCCAAAAAACAAAAGTCCGGGACCAGATGGCTTCACCAGTGAATTCTATCAAACTTTCAAGGAAGAATGAAAGCCTATTCTTTGCAAATTCTTCCAAAAAAATCGAAGAAGAGGCAATACTTCTTAATACATTCTATGAGGCAAATATAACCTAATACCAAAACCTGGCAAAGATAACACAACAAAAGAAAACTACAGACCAATATCCCTGATGAATACAGACACAAAAATCCTAACCAAAATACTAGCTAATTGAATACAACAGTACATCCAAAAAATAATACATCACAATCAAGTAGGATTCATTCCAGGGACACAAAGATGGTTCCGCATTCACAAATAAATCAACACAATACACCACATTAACAAAAGAAAGGATAAAAATCATATGATCTTTTCAATAGATGCAGAAAATGCATAAGATACAGCATCCATTTATGATTAAAATGCTCAATAAAATAGGAATAGGTGGAAAGTACCTCAACTTAATAAAGGCCATCTACACTAATAAAAGAGAAAAATGGTAATTGGCACACAAGCTACCCCTTTCATTGGCTAATCAGGGCTATATGCAAATTAACTGCCAACTCAGATGGCAGTTAACTGACAACAAAGATGGAGTTTAATTTGCATATGTAGGCACAATGCAGGGAGTCGAAAGGGAAAGCAGGAAGAAGCCCCCTGCCACTGACAGTGATTGGAAACCC
>NW_006294867.1:20543-23810 GCF_000327345.1 Myotis davidii | reverse complement strand
CTGTTGCGGGTGGGGAATGGAGGGAAAGCAAAGGTGAGAGACATAAGTAAAGTCAGAGTGTCGAGGAAAAATTAAGATACCCTGCAACTTCTAGGAAATCTCCACCAATGGAGCAAAGAAAGAAAAAAGACCTCTATTATTCTGTGAGCACCAAACCAAACTGGGTTGGGGTCTCAGACAATTTGCTCATATGATTGCAAAGATAGACAGAAACTCCTGGATTGGAGAGGGTTACCGTGAGGGCTCCCAGATTGGAGAGGGTGCAGGTCGGGCTGAGGGACCCACCCCTCATGCATGAATTTCGTGCATCAGGCCCCTAATATATAATAAACTCTCAGCCAATATCATACTCAATGGTGAAAAACTGAAAACTTTTCCCCTAAGATCAGGAACAAGACAAGGATGTACTCTCTCAGCATTCTTATTCAGCATAGTACAGGAAGTACTAGCCAGAACAATGAGGCAAGAGAAAGAAATAAAAGGCATCCAAATAGGGAAGGAAGAAGTCAAACTGTCACTTTTTGAGGATGACATGATGCTGTATATAGAAAACCCTAAAGACTTTACAAAAAACTACTGGAAACAATATCAAATACAGTCAAGTTACAGGATACAAAATTAATGTACAAAAATCCATTGCCTTCCTCTATACCAACAACAAAACTTCAGAAAAAGAAATGGAGAAAACAATTCCTTTTGCAATCCCAACCAAAAGAAGAAAATACCTAGGAATAAAAACAAAGAATGTGGAAGACCTTATACTGAAAATTACAAAACATTATTAAAAGAGATTGAAAAATACACAATGAAATGGAAAAATATCCCGTTTTCATGGATCAGAAGAATCAATATAGTTAAAATGTCCAATTTACCCAAAGCAACATACAGATTTAATGCAATCTCCATCAAAATCCCAATGTCATTTTTTGAAGAAATAGAAGAAGAAATCATCATATTTGTATGGAACCATGAAAGATCCAGAATAGCCAAAGCAATCCTAAAAAAAAGAACAAGGCTGGAGGTATCACATTACCTGACTTTAAAATATACTACAGAGCTACAATAATCAAAACAGCATGGTATTGGCAGAGAAACAGATACACAGATCAATGGAACAGAATAGAGAGCCCAGCTATAAAACTACATATAGCATTGTGGACAAATAATTTCTGACAAAGGAGCCAGAAATGAGTGACTTTCATCAATCAGCCTGGCTAGAGATTGTGGTGAATTCTGAAATCTTTTCTGTGAATTTATCTTTTCTGGACTTGTGTGTCTAAATTTCTAATTAGATAGATTTGCTAGTTTCAGAGCTTATAAATTTTTTATCTCTCTGGTGTCTGCCTGCTGGAATATGGACCCTGTGAAGCAGCAAGCATGCCAGCCAACTCTTTTTTATTAGCAGCCTTCAGCCATATAGAGTTTGCCAGGTCCTGTCAGCACCCCGTTTGGGGCTAAACAAAAACCATAACCCTTGGCAATCACCCCCAAAACCAGAACTTTGGACATGTGCCCCACTTTCCTTCTCCTTTCCTGAGGGAGAGGTCTTGGAGCTTCATTGATCTGAAGCAGCAGATCACTAGCCAACTACTTAGTTCTCAGTAAACCCCTAGTCTCTTCAGCAGCACTTCTCCCATAGCAAACTCATAGCATTGGGCCTACTGCCCAGTATTGTCTTTCTCTCCCCAGGGAGAAGATGGTAGCTGGTAATTCCCTCACAATTATATGGTTCTTTGCAGGGAGCAGGGATTATTATTAAAAAGTGCCATGAACTATCCTACTGGCTTCATTGTAGCAGCTGTAATGCTCACCTTTTGTATAGGAGCTTCTGATCTGATTTCTGATTTTCTCACAAGGGGAATCAGTCTGTGTATAGCTATTAAATTTATGTCTCCCTGGGAGTAAGGAGGGTATCAAACTTTCTATTCCAAAATCTTGCTGAATTATTTGAAGCCTTTTAAACTAGTTTTTAAAACTGAGAATGTGTTTATGTGTGACTAGAACTGAGTCTTTATCAATGTTATTTTTTTCCTTCATTGATTAAGATATTACAAATGTGTCCTTACCCCCCCCAATGTCCTCTCATCCCCTAATCCTGCACTCACCCTCACCCCCTACTGTCCACATCCATCCCTTATGCTTATATGCATGCATACAAGTCCTTTGGTTGATCTCTCCCCCTCACCCCAACCCTCCCCTACCTTCCCTCTGAGTTTTGAGCATCTGATTGATGCTTCTCTGTCTCTACATCTGTTTTTGTTCATCGGTTTATGTTGTTCATTATAATCCACAAATGAGTGAGAGCATGTGATATTTATCTTCTCTGACCGGCTTATTTCACTTAGCATAATGCTCTCCAGCTCCATATCAATGTTATTTTAATTTTAAAATAGTTTTTGGATTTTGCTTTATATATTTTGATGCTATGTCTTCTATAACAGTAAAATTCATTATCAATCAACCTTCTATCAGAATAAGATAACCCTGAGAAACTAAGATGGCAGCATAGGTAAACACCAGGAAATTGCTGCCTCCCACAACAACTTCAAAAATACAACGAAAAGACAAAACGGACATCATCTAGAACCACAGGAAGGCTGGCTGAGTGTAAATTCTACAACTAGAAGTAAAGAGAAAAGCACACTGAGACTCAGAGGAGCTGCGGAAGTAAAGTGCAAAGGTACGGAGGCTCGAGCATGCGCTCGGAAAGGGGCTGGCACCTGAGGACTCGGCTGTCTTTTTGAATCAGGAGGGAGTTACAAGCTCCCGACTGCTCTGAACTCCGGTTATAGGAAGTCTCTGGGGACCCAGGACTCATACAGGGAGAAACTGGACTGTCTGGCAGCAGGCAGAACTCGGAACTTGAGGGCGGCTTTCCCTCAGAGGTGCTTGCAGCAATTATCGGGACACTGAAATGCACGGCCCCATAGGACAGGGCTGAGGACCAGCCACAGATGCTTGCTCCACCCTGTTGATTCCCTGAGACCCCGCCCCACCCAGGCTGGGCAGAGGCTTTTGCATATGAATGCCCTGGCCATTTGCAACCTGTAATTACCTAACTGCAGCCAGGTCAGACAGACCCAGAACTTGCATCCTTCACAGCTGAGCTTTATCAAGGCACTGCCAAACTCCAAAAAAAGGGACGGGGAATCTGCAGCCCTCTTCGTAGTTCCTGCTGGGTAACCTCAGGCAGAGGCTAAATTAGCACCTCCTTAGACTCAAGAGCCACTGTACCCAGTGGTCAGAGGGGGACCATTCAGATCACAA
>NW_006294867.1:12475-19558 GCF_000327345.1 Myotis davidii | reverse complement strand
ATGATCTCACTCATTTGTGGAATATAATGAATATCATAAACTGATGACCAAGGACTGATCCAGAGACGGAGAGGCATTGATTGGACTGTCCGGCCTTAAAGGGAAGGTAGGGGAGCGTGGGGGTCAAGGGGAAAGATCAACCAAAGGACTTATATGCAAGCATATAAGCCTAACCCATGGACACGGACAACAGGGGGGTGAGAGCCATGAGGGGGGGTAGGGGGCAATGTGGGGATAAAGACACATATGTAATATCTTAATCAATAAAAAATATATTTAAAAAAATTAAAAAATAAAAGATTAAAAAAAGTATAAGATAACCCATTTGTCTTATTTAGTTTTGTCTTGATTTCCATTTTGTCAACTATTAATATTGTAAATACTTTTCTTTTTGTCACTTCCTGGAATTATTTGTTTGCCCTTCATTTTTAAATTATTTTTTCTCATTTTATTTTAGTATAACAATAAAGTAATATATTTTTCTTATTTCAGAGCATTTACCTTTCAATAGATTTAATTTCTTTATATTTATTTTCATAATTTATAGGCTTGATCTTATTTTATATTTTACACAAAAGTAAGTCTTTTATAGTATACCTTTTTATAATTTTCACTAGTAGCCCATTGCATAATATTGTGTGCAGTGGGCCACCTGCTGCTTCCATGGGAGCTGGCAGGAACCAAAGCACAGCGAGGAGCTGTGCTGCTTCCACGGGAGCCCTGCAGCCTCCATGGGAGAAGAAAGCATGCTGGGGCGCCCACAGGAGCCAAGAGAGACCCCTGCTGATTATGTGGGAGGTGGGAGGGACTCACACTGCTTCTTCAGGAGGCAGGCCTGCCATCTCCTCTCTAGGCCTGTGCTGGGCTGCAGAGGCTGCAGGCCAGTCCCCCATCCTTGTCTGCTCTGGCTACAGGAGGCCAGCCTGAGCCGGGCACAGCAACAAAGCAAGCATTCCACCAGGCCATTCATGCTGCCCTCTCTCGCTGCCCACTCTCAGCGGCTGCTCCCCCCCGCCCCCCACCACCACCAGGACTGGGGGACTCTGGTGGGGCTGAGAGGACTGGGTGCCAACATCTTGTGGCTATGGCCACCACCATCTTTGTGATGGAGTGACAGTTAATTTGTATATTACTCTTTTATTAGATAGAATTCCTTGGATTTCAATTCTCCAAGTTGCCTACTAGTTGTTTTTAAAATATTTTTCATAAATTCTTTAAAATATGCCACGGGAAATGCAATTGTGGCTGCCTTTTTCACATTGGTTTGGCACAGTATTATTTTTTTATGAACATTTCTTCTCAAAACTTTGTGCACAAAATTTCTTTCCAGTATAATGCACTAACTCTATCAGACCACAAACTACCTTCAAATAATATTCTCAATAAATTAAAATTATATGTTAATATTTTACTTGTTTATGAGTGTATTATTTTGTAAAGTGTTCTATTAAATTCTGCGAAGTAATCATGATTCCCAAAATGCTGAGGACCATTGCTTTAGATATTGGACAATATCTTCTAGTTTGTTCTGTGAAGTAGAATTTCTTTACATTACTGGTTTGATATTTTACTGTCTATTCTGTTCTTGTTGCATCAATTTATTACTTATAATACAATTTTTAAATGTTCTGTTATATGTCTTTCTTTGTGTTCCTTTTTATTTTAGTGAGCTTTCTTGGCCTGTCTTCTTTTATTACAATCTGTTTTCTTCTTAAGGCTTTCTGGTACTGTTTCACACACACTGTCCTATTTTCTACTTTGGGGGATAATAAGCACATATATTCCAGAACTTTCATGAACATCTTACCATGAAATTATTTTAGGAGGTATGTATTTTTCATGAGTTGTCATGGCAATTTCCCCTTTCTTCTTACTTCAGTTTTTTTTTCAGAAGCTCCATACCAGTTTTACAAGTTCTTCCTGAAATGTCTATAATTATTATTCCATTTCTGCTAGATTTAATTTCTTATCGCCATTTTGTTTTGAATGCTAAGCCTCTAGTCTTTATGTTGGAGTCCATTTTAGTGATTAGTGCTATACTGAAGTTTTTAAAAACTCCAGTTGTTTTTTTTCATAACATTGTTTTAAATTTTGCTCTTAGTTCCTAATATATTTCAAAGTATTTATGCTTCTATGTGAAATAACACTTTATGTTTAGCTTTATATATTAATGGAGTCCCCAGAAACTTATTTTTGAAGACCTTAAGAATTAGTTTGGCTTTTAAAATATCATTAGCTGACTTGTTGGGTTCATATGAACCATAACTCTGTACATCCAAAAATAAAGACAGAAATAATATATACAAACCAAACATAAAATAGCCACAACAAAATACCAAATTGAGTGAAGTTAAAAATTTAATAATAGCAACTTAGTTGGTATTTGCCTTTTGCCAGGTAATGGAACTTACTTGATCATCATGGATAGTATATGAGGTTGACACTATTATTGTCTCCACTATTGCCAAAAAGGAAGTGTATTAAGATAAGAATCAAGTCAGTGGCATAATTAGGATTCAAACTCAGGTTGCCTGGCTCTTGAATTTTCACTCTTAACAAAAAAAATATAGAATGTTTTGTTACATTTTGTTTTCTTCTAGACCTCTGACATCAACAATCTCAAACTTGTAAGATAATTACAAGAACACAGAATATGATTTGAGATACTCTTTTCTTTGACAATCCATGCATATATATTTGTGAAGCAATGGCATATGTATTTGCTAATGTGTGGTGATATGGCAGCAGGGCAGGGTGGCTTTAACTAAATAAATGACAATAAATAAATAGCATTAAACTAACTTGGTTCACTGTTAAAGGTCTGTGGTATGCATATAAAATAGGCCAGTTAAGCCCTAGTGGGTTTTGCTCAGTGGATAGAGGGTCTGCCTAAGAACTGAAGGGTCCTAGATTTGATTCCGATCAAGGGCACATGCCTGGGTTGTGGGCTCACCCCCAAGTAGGGGGTGTGCAGGGGGCAGCCAATCAATGATTCTCTCTCATCATTGATGTTTCTGTCTCTCTTTTCCTCTCCCTTCCTTTCTGAAATCAATACAACATATTTAAAATAAATAAATAAATAAATAAAATAGGCCAGTTAACATGTTGTAAAGCAGACTCTGATGAACCAAACAAGTGTGGAGAACCAGATATTCAACAAATCATTTTATGCATTTCTTAAATTGAGTCCAAGGACACAACTTTCTTAGGAGATATGGATTGGGTATAATGGGAGCATTTATAAAGGAACACTACCTATCTGGAGGGTAAATAAGATTTCCTTGGAGAAATTATGTAAAAAAAAAATGAGTAGGAGTTAATCAGGAGAAGGGTGTGGATATTTCAAGTAGAGAGAACAGAATGTTCAAAGTCCATGTCACTGGGAAAAGAATGGTATATCTAAAAGTATAAGTTTATTATGGTTGGAGAGGAGAAAACAAGTTGGAGAGAGGCCTAAAATAAGATTCTAAAGATAGAAATCAGAGTGTTCTGGACTTTTTATTCTGTGTTAAGTTTCCTTTTATGCAGAGGGCAATGAGAAAGATATTAAGGTTGTAGGGAGAGAAATAGCATGTTGACATTTGTCTTTTAGAGAAATGATCCTATGAGACATTGCAACTGTCATGACTGAGAGGAAAACCAGAGATGTACCACTGGAGCTGTCCATGTAGTAGATATATTTTTTAAAAAAATACTATGCTACCATAGTTCAATTCTAGAGAAGACTGACAAAATGTTGATGTTAGATAAAACTATTCTTCTTGGCCAAAACCGGTTTGGCTCAGTGGATAGAGCGTCAGCTTGCGGACTGAAAAGTCCCAGGTTTGATTCCGGTCAAGGGCATGTACCTGGGTTGCGGGCACATCCCCAGTAGGAGATGTGCAGGAGGCAGCTGACCGATGTTTCTCTCTCACCGATGTTCCTAACTCTCTATCTCTCTCCCTTCCTCTCTGTAAAAAATCAATAAAATATATTTAAAAAAAAAACTATTCTTCTTGAACTGTGATTTTGCTCCTGAATTTCAGTTAAAGGTGCAAGTACTATTTGTAAGGAATAAGCTAATGAAACATTTCTAGGGGTGTAAGTTGATACACATTAATTTATTGTCCATAGTGAAGCTAAAATTTTTTAGCACTACCAAGTGAATATTGGGGAGAAGGCATTCTATACTTTTATGCAATCACTAAAACAAATTATTATTTGGATAAAATGGTGTTAAAGTTCAAAATTAAACTATCAGAAGTTGAGTGTTATCAGAAGTTGACTGCACCCAGGACATATGTAGAAATTATTACTAATCTTTCAGGCCTTTATTTTTGCACTAACCAAGCCAGGAGCTCAGTGTCCTTTTGCATCCAGCAATTGAGCAGCATCTTGAACAGTAAAACCATGAAGCTTAAAATGCTACCTTCTAAAGATCCTCAAGGGACTTTATTACTAGAATGATGCAATCATTTAGTCAAGTCCTTAGGGTCTCAGAGTGATGAGGAAAAATACCCAACTAGCCCAGTGAGTCCTTCAGCTGCCATTCATAGACTAACACCACGTAATATTCCAGGTAGAGTAATTGCCCTACTACCACAGAACCCTTATTTTATTAACATTAAGTACTCAACAAGTTTGCGGACTGAAGTAAGTGGCTCTATTTAGTATGTGGTAGGTGAACCCTTTAGTTTCTTGTGTGAAAGTCCTCAATAATAATAATATTTGTAAAGGCACCTTCCAAATTGCAGGGAAAATACATAAAGGTGCATGTATATATAATTTCTTTCAGAGCAAATCTATAGATTTGTATAAAATGACTCCTAGACTTTTTTGAACTATGTATGAGACACAAATGTATGACTATAATGATTTCTTATTGACATGATGATAACTTTCAGCTAAACAGTTAAAACTACATATTTCCCCAATGGTTTCCATACACACTATATATTGAAATATACATTGAAACAGTCAATCTGTTTTTCAACACCAGCAAAGGAAAATTAGCTGTATTTATATTGAAAGTCTGGTATCTTGCAGAGTTTGGACAATGCTGAGTATAAGTCTCATTAAAGTATATATGTCAGATATAATGATTGGTCACAGGCTGGTACACATATTGAACTTTATTTTTTTAATTCTTTATTGTTTAAAGTATTATATATATAGTATTACATATGTCTCCATTTTTCCTCATTGATCTCCTGATCCCCCAGCCCATGCCCTCACCCCCCCTAGTGTCTGTGTCCATTGGTTATGCTTATATACATGCATACAAGTCCTTTCGTTGATCTCTTATCCGGCCACCCCACCATTCCCTTCCTTGCCTCTAAAGATTGATGGACTGTTCAATGCTCCTATGTCTCTGGATTTATGTTTATATTTTTAATTCTTTCTTCACTTTTTAATCTTTATTGTTTTTCCCTCCAACTCTTTTATTTTTTCAAGAAAAACAATTTTAAGTATAATAAAGTTACATGCAATAAACATTAATATTTCAAGAAAAAGGATTTTAAATATAATAATATTACCAAATGGTACTAATATAGTATAATATCACAAAAATTGTAGCAAATATTAAAAATCTGTGAATAACAGGATTACTTCTATTGTAAAATATTTTTTTCAGGCTCTATCTTAGTTCATCAGCTTATGTTGTTCATTATATTCCACATATGAGTGAGATCATGTAATATTTTCTTTCTCTGACTGGCTTATTTCAGTTAACATAATGTTCTCCAGCTTGATCCATGCTGTTGCAAGTGGTAAGAATTCTTTCTTTACAGCAGCATAGTATCCCATTGTGTAGATGTACCACTGTTCTTTAATAAGCTCATTTGCTGATGGGCACTTAGGTTGTTTGCAAATCTTGGCAATTGTAAATTGTGCTGCTATGAACATAGGGGTGCATATGAACTTTCTGATCGGTGTTTCTGGTTTCTTGGGATATATTCCTAGAAGTAGTATTACTGGGTCAAATGAGAGTTCCATTTTTAATTTTGTGAGGAAACCCCATACTGTCTTCCACAATGGCTGTGCCAGTATGCATTCCCACCAGCAGTGCACAAGGGTTCCCTTTTCTCCACATCCTTGCCAGCACTTGTTATTTGTTGATTTGTTGATGATAGCCGTTCTGACAGGTGTGAAATGCTCTAATTGTTTTGATTTGCATCTCTCAGATGATTAGTGACTTTGAGCATGTTTTCATATGTCTCTTGGCCTTCTGTATGTCCACTTTCTAAAAGTGTCTATTTCAGTCCTTTGCCCATTTTTTGATTGGATTGTTTATTTTCCTTTTGTTAAGATGTATTAGTTCCTATAAACTTTAAAGATTAGGCTGTTATCTGATATACCATTGGCAAATATGTTCTCCCATGCAGTGGGCTTTCTTGTTGTTTTGTTGATGGTTTCGTTTGCTGTGCAGAAGCTTTTTATTTTGATGTAGTCCCATTTTTTTTTTTATTTTCTCCTTAAGTTTCCATTGCCCTAAAAGCTGTATCGGTAAATATATTACTACAGTATATCTAATATTTTGCTGCCTATGTGTTCTAGGATTTTTAAGGTTTCCTGACTTACGTTTAAGTCCTTTATCCACTTAGAATTTATTTTTGTGTATGGTGTAAGTTGGTTATCTAGTTTCATTTTTTTGCATGTATCTGTCCAATTTTCCCAACACCACTTATTGAAGAGACTCTCTTGACTCCATTGTATGCTCTTGCCTCCTTTGTGAAATATTAATTGAGCATAAAGGCATGGGTTGATTTCAGGTTTTCTGTTCTATTCCATTGGCCTATATGTCTATTCTTATGTCAGTACCAGGCAGTTTTGAAAACAGTGGCTTTGTAATATAGCTTAATGTCTGGTATTCTGATCCTGTCAGCTTTGTTCTACTTTCTCAAGATTGCTGAGGCTACTCCGGGTCTTTTTTTTTATTCTATATTAATTTTGGGAGAGTTTGGAGAGTTTGTTCTATGTATGTAAAGTATGCCATTGGTATTTTAGTGGGGATTGCATTATCAGTCGATTGCTTTGGGTAGTATGGACATTTTCATAATGTTGATTCTACCAATCCATGAACACAGTATATACATCCATTTG
>NW_006294867.1:3240-12351 GCF_000327345.1 Myotis davidii | reverse complement strand
ACATCTCCTACGGGATGTGCCCGCAACCCAGGTACATGCCCTTGACCGGAATCGAACCTGGGACCTTTCAGTCCGCAGGCTGATGCTCTATCCACTGAGCCAAACTAGTTTCGGCAACACCGTATATTTTTACATTTGGTTATGTGTTCCTCTATCTCTTTTTTCAACATCCTGCAGTTTTCCAAGTACAGGTCTTTTACCTCCTTAGTTAATTTTATTCCTAGGTATCTTAATTTTTTTTTGGTGCAATGGTAAATGGGAGTGTTTTTGTTTTTTTCTCTTTCTGTGAGTTCATTATCGATGTGTAAAAAAAGTCATAGATTTCTGGGTATTAGTTTTTATCCTGCTATATTACTGAATTCATTTATTAAATCTAGAAGTTTTTTGATGGAATCTTTAGTGTTTTCAATGTACAGTAACATGTCATCTGGGAATAGTGACAATTTTACTTCTTCTTTTCCAATTTGGATGCCTTTTATTTCTTCTTCTTGTCTGATGGTTATGGCTAACACTTCCAGTACTATGTCAAACAGTAGTGGTGAGAGCAGGCATCTATATCTTGTTCCTGTTTTAGGAGAAATTATTCTAGTTCTTACCCACTGAGTATGATGTTGGGTCTAGGTTTGTCATATAAGAGTTTTATTATGTTGAGATATGATTCCTCTATTCATACTTTGCTGAGAGGTTTTATCAAGAAAGGGTGTTGGATTTTGTTGAATTCCTTTTCTGCATCAATTAATATAGTTTTTTGATTTTTGTCTCTCAATTTATTTATGTGATATATAAAGTTTAATGAATTGCCGATATTATACCATCCTTGCATCCCTGGAATAAATCCCACTTGGTCATGGTCTATGATCTTTCTAATGTAATGTTGGACCTTATTTCTAGAATTTTGTTGAGTATTTTAGCATCTATGTTCATCAGATATAGTCACCTGTAATTCTCTTTATTTGTACTGTCTTTATCTAGTTTTGGATTTAGGGTAATGCTGGTTTTATAGAAAGAGTTTGAAAGTGTTCCTTCCTCTTTAGTTTTTTGGAGTATTCTGAGGAGGATAGGTTTTAGTTCCTTTAATTTTTGGTAAAACTCCCCTGTGAAACCGTCTGGTCCAGAGCTTTTGTTTGCAGGAAGTTTTTTGATTACTGCTACAATTTTCTTCATAGTTATAAGCTTATTCAAATTTTTTATTCTTCCTGATTGAGATTTAGAAGATTGAATTTTTCTAGGAATATGTTCCTTTCTTGTAGGTTTACAAGTTTGTTGGAGTAGAGTTGTTCATAATATTCTTTTTATAATCTTTTGTATTTCTGTGGGGTCTATTGTTATTTCACCTAATTCATTTCTTATTTTGTTTATTTGGGTCCTCTCTCTTTGCTTCTTGGTGACCCTAGCTAGAGGGTTATCAATCTTGTTTATCCTCTCAAAGAACCAGATCTTGGTTTCATTGATCTTTTGTATTTTTTTTGTCTCTATGTCAGTTATTTCTGCTCTAATATTTGTTATTTCCTTCCTTCTGCTCACTCTGGGCCTTTTATTATCTCTTTCTAATACTTTAACTTGTAGAGTTCGATATTTTATTAACACTTTTTTCTTGTCTTTTGAGTTAGGCCTTTAATGCTATGAACTTCCCTCTCAAGACTTCTTTCACTGTGCTCCATAGATTTTGGACTGTTGTTGTTTCATTGTCATTTGTTGACAGGATGATTTTATTTCTTCTTTGATTTATTTGGTAACCCAATCATTATTTAATTAATCCATGTGTTTGATTTTTTATTGCTTTTATTGTAATTGATTTCTAATATTATGCCATTATTATCTGAGAAGATGCTTGATATAATTTCAATCTTATTGAATTTGAATAGACTTTAACAATTCTTTTATTGCCTGCTTGGTAGTGATAAATTTCCTTAGTTGTCTTTTTCTTTTTCTTCAAAGCTCCTGATTTCCCCTTCAATTTTGAATAATAGCCTTGCCGGATTCAGATCCTTGCTTTGCAACACTTAGTGTTCTTCATTCCATTCCCTTCTGGCCTGATGTGTTTCTGTTGAGAAATCATTTGATAATCTAATTGGAGATCCTTTGTAGGTAACACTGTGTCTGTCTCACAGCCTTTATGATTCTATCCTTGTTGTTAATAATTGCCAGTGTATTGAAGATGTTTCTTGGTATGGGTATTTTTGGCTTTATCTTGTTTGGGGCTCTCTGTGCTTGAGTGGCTTTTTTCTTCTCCAAGTAGGGGAGGTTTTTTGTCATTTTTCCTTCAAATAGGTTTTCTAATCCTTGCTCCTATTCTTGTCCTCCTGACACTCCTATTATATGCATGTTACTTTGTTTCATGTTGTCCCAAAGCTTCCTTATGCTCTCCTGCTGATTTCTAATGTTTTTCTGCAAGTGTTGTTCAGATTGGATGTATTTTACTGCCCTATCCTCTAACTCACTAATTTCATCCTCTGATTCTTCTAGTCTACTGTTGAAACCCTCCATTGTGTTTTTATTGTAGCTATATAATTTTTGATTTCATGATGATTATTACATAAACTGATTTTTCTCATCCAACTGGTTCATGAACTGTCTGACCCTTACTCTGAATTCTTTTTCTGACATATTGCATGCCTCTGTTTCATTTATTTCCTTTTCTGGACAATGCTCCTTTTCTTTCCTTTAGGGTTACTTCCCTTGTCTCTCAATTTTTCTGTCTCTTTCTGGGCCCAGCTTCCTTGCTTGGGGTCTGAGGGGTTGAAGCCCCTCACAGCGCAATGGTCCTGGACTCGCTAGCCCCCAGATCTGGGTCTGCTTTGAGTTCCACACTTTTATTGTCTCTACTCTGAGTTGTACCCCCTTCTCCCATGGTTCAGGTCCCTCAATTACCTGTTTCTTTGGCTTGGTGGGGATGTGTGCACAGTTCCTCTCGTCTGTGACTCTCTGTGAGGGTCCAGAGCCTTCTGGCATACAATTTGCTATGCAGCTGCAGCCTCTAAGTTGGGATGGTGCCCTATTTCACTCTGGCAGTGTACTTGCAGTGTGGTCCTGTGACCTTTGGTTGGGTACACCTGGTCACCCCAGCAGCTCTGACCTGGGCAGAGGGTAGTGTTTAAGCCAAGTAATGGCTCTGTCTGTGCTTGGGGTGGGGTGCACACCAGCCAAAGGATCTGTCTGTGCTTGTGGTAGAGAACCCAATGGTCCAAGGCTCTATCTCTGCCACGTGCATAGAACACACTGGGCTGCAGCTCTGTCTGAGCTGGTAGCGGAGAATACTCAGTTTGTACAGGGGTTGGGATGCTTGCCCTGTGTGAGCTCTGTCTGCCGTGGGGTATGTTCAGTCTGTGCTGGGTACAGGATGCTCATAGGGAAGGGTTCTATCTGGGAATGGGAAGTAGCATACATCCAGCTGTGGTTCTGTATTTGCATCAGGGATGGAGTGGAGAGTGGGGTACCCATGGCTTGCACTCACAGTGTGGGTACCTGAAGCATGGGATCCTGGTATCCTGGGTTTAGGCTCCGTCTAGGAGGCACAGCTTGGGAGCTCTGTCTGGTGTGCTCTCACTGCAGACATCTGGGACCCACATTTCAGTATCATGCTGCTCACTGTTGGAGCACAGTGGTGATTCCACGCGGGTTTGGCTGTCAAGAAGCTCCCTGCACAGGTCTGGGGGTGCTATTCATGGGCATTCTGGATGTTGGTGTGGCAGCATTTCTGGCCTCTGTTTCTCCCCTCTACAAGATGGTGTGTATTCTGCACCAAAGCCAAGCTGGCCTAGGATTCCTGCAGCAGTAACAAAGGCTCCCCATCTAGGCAAGTCCTATCTGCCAGTCTCTGGGACTCCTGAGATATCTATCTGTTCCTCTCTCAACCATAAACACACTACACACAGTAACATACAGCCTTCTCAGTTCTTTAATCTGTCACACTCTCTCTTTCTCTGTTATCCTGTTGGCTGACATGTTGGATGCCTTGAACTTTATTTTTTTTAAATATATTTTATTGATTTTCCACAGAGAGGAAGGGAGAGAGATAGAGAGTCAGAAACATCGATGAGAGAGAAACATCGATCAGTTGCCTCCTGCACATCTCCTACCGGGGATGTGCCCGCAACCCAGGCACATGCCCTCGACCGGAATCGAACCTGGGACCCTTCAGTCTGCAAGCCGACGCTCCATCCACTGAGCCAAACCGGTTTCGGCATTGAACTTTATTTTTAATTATTTTTCTGAAAAACTGTATTTTTATTTTGATTCTCTGGTTATTCTTTTTTAAAAATATATTTTTATTTTTAACTAGAGGCCTGGTGCACAAAAATTTGTGCACTCGCGGGGTAGGGGGGCCCCTCAGCCCGACCTGTGCCCTCTCACAGTCTGGGACCCCTCAGGAGATAACGACCTGCTGGCTTAGTCCTGCTCGCGGGTGGCAGAGGGCAGGCCCTATCCCTAGGTGCAGCCCCTGGTAGGGCTCAGAGCCGGGCCGATTGGGGAGTTGGGGTGCTGCCCCCTGTCATGCTGATCCCAGTGCCGGGAGGCCTCGTGGCTCCGCTGATCCAGGTGCTGGGAGGCATATTACCCTTTTATTATATAGGGTAGAGGCCCGGTGCATGGGTGGGTGCCGGCTGGGTTGCCCTGAAGGGGGTCCTGGATCAGGGGAGTGGTCCCCCCTGGGGGGCCTGGCCAGCCTGGGTGAGGGGGTGATGGCTGGTTGCAGCTGGTCACACCCCCTTCAGGGTGGGGGTCCCCACTGGGATTTCTGGCCAGTCTGGGTGAGGGGCTAAGGGCTGTTTTCATGCTGAGGGTGACTGAAAGCTCCCAATCGCTCCTTTTTTTCTTTTTCTTTTTTTTTCTTTTTTTATTTTGGGCCAGCTTTACCTTTGAGGCTTGGCTCCAGCTCTTAGGCCTCTGCTGCTGAAAGTATGTTTCTGGCCTTTGCTTACACTATTGCAAGGTTTCTGGAGTTTTGTTTAGCTTCTATGTTTGTTACATAGTTGCTTGAAGCTCAGAGGCCTGCAGTGGCAGGCTGGGAACATTGGAGTCCTCAGTCACTGAAGCAAGCAAGCCTCATGTTAGTTTCAAGCTGCCTGGCTGCTGGCTGCCATCTTGGCTTGCAGTTAATTTGCATATTGCCCTGATTAGCCAATGGGAAGGGTAGCGGTCGTACGCCAATTACCATGTTTCTCTTTTATTAGATAGGATTACAGTTGATTTACAAAGTTATATTAGTTTCAGCTGTACAATCTAGCAATTAGACATTTATATAACTTAAAAAATGATAACCTCAATAAATCTATTACCCATCTAACAGCATGCATAGTTACTACAATATTATTGACTATATTCTCTATGCTGTACTTTATATCTCCATGACTATTCTGTAACAACTACTGTGGAGTTCTTAATCCCTTAACCTTTTTTCACCCATCCCTCACACCCCCTTCATCTAGCAACTGTCAAAATATTCTCTGTATCTATGAGTTTATTTCTGTTCAGCATGTTCATTCATTTTGATTTTTAGATTACACATGTAAGTAAAACCATATGACTTTTTTTCCTGTTTGAATTATTTCACTCAGCCAATACCCTCCAAGTCAGCCGTTGGCAAACTACAGCCTGCAGGCCGGATCCGGCTCCTTTGAAGTGAATAAAACTATTGAGAAAAAAGACCGTACCCTTTTATGTAATGATGTTTACTTTGAATTTATATTAGTTCACTCAAACACTCCATCCATGCTTTTGTTCCGGCCCTCTGGTCCAGTTTAAGAACTCATTGTGGCCCTTGAGTCAAAAAGTTTGCCCACCCCTGCTCTAAGTCCATCCACAATGGTGCAGATGGCAAGATTGAATTCTTTTGTATGGCTGAGACATTTCATTGTATATATGTACCACTTTTTATGCACTCATCTATTAATTGACAGGTTGCTTTTATATTGTGGCTATTATAAATAATTCTACAATGAACATATAAATATTTATGTCTTTTCATTTTAGTGTTTTGCTTTTCTTCAGATAAATACTCAGAAGTGGAATTGTTCGGTCCTTCTTTGTCTCTTGTTCACACCCGTGTTTTTTAAAGCCTATGTTGTCTGGTATAAGTATCTCTACCCTAGCTTTTAATTCATTTCCATTTTCATGATTTTTTTTCATCTCTTTATTTTCAATCTGTGTGTGTCTTTCAATCTGAAGTGAGTCTTATAAAACACACATGTAAGGGTCTTGTTTTCTTATCTATTAGCCTGTTTGTTTTTTCATAGAAGAATTTAATCCATTGTATTTAAAGTAATTATTGATAGATGTGTTTTATTGGCATTTTATTATTTATATTTTTAATCTTTTTTCCCTAATCTTCTTAAAAAGACCCTTTAACCTTACATGTACTGCTGGTTTGGTGGTGATGAACTTCTTTAGCTTTTTCTTGTCTGGGAAGTTTTTTTATATTTTATCTGACCTTCAATCCAAATGATAGTTTTACTGGGTAGAACAATCTTGGTTGCATGTCCTTGCTTTACATCACTTTGAATATTTCATGCCAATCCCTTCCAGCCTGCAAAGTTTCTGTTGTGAAATCACCTGGCAATCTTATAGTACAGTGGAGCCTTGACTTATGAGTGTCCCGACTAATGAGTTTCTTTAGATACCAGCTGTCTCTCTGATGATTTTTTGCAGAGTTGATAGAGTAATTTGAGTTAACGAGCTCCTTAATGAGCTTGGTCTCAAAACGAATTAAACTCGTAAGTCAAGGCCCCACTGTAGCTCCCTTGTAGAGAACTAACTACTTTAAGATTCTCTCTTTGTCTTTAAACTTTGGCATTTTTATTATGATATGTCTTGATGTAGGCCTCTTTGGGTTTATTTTGTTTGAGCTCTCTGTGCTTTGTGGACTTGTATGTCTATTTCTTTCACCAGGTTAGAGAAGTTTTCCATCATTATTTTTTCACATAGGTTTTCAATTCCTTGCTCTTTCTCTGCTGGCACCCCAATGATATGAATGTTGGTATACTTGATGTCATTTCAGAAGCCCCTTAAACTATCCTCATTTTTATTAGGTGCTTTTTGCTTTTTATTGGGTATTTTCTGCTACCTTCTTTTCCAAATTGCCGATATGACCCTCTATTTGAACTATTCTACTTTTGATTCCTTCTGTTGTATTCTTCATTTCTGTTTGTCTGTTTGTTTTCTATGACTTTGTTGAAATTCTCACTAACTTCCTCTATTCTACCCCTAAATTCACTGAACATCCTTATAACCAGTGTTTTAAACTCTGCATCTCATAGATTGCTCATCTATATTTTAGTTTTTTGTTGTTGCTGTTTTGTTCTGTTCTTTCATGTGTGACACGTTTCTTTGTCTCCTTATTTTGGCTACCTCCCTGTAATGGTTTCTCTGTATTATGTTAAACTACTATGTTTCTCAGTTTTGATAGATTAGTTTTATGTGGTAAGTTTCCTGTAGGGCTCAGTGGCACAGCTTCCCTGATCACCTGAGCTGGATGCTTCAGGGGCTCCCTCTGTGTGTGTTGTATGCACCCTCCCATATTAGTTTAGCCTAGGAACTGCTGTATAGGGGCCAACCACAGAGATGGATTTGTTTTAGCAGGGCTCTGGTGCCTAAAAGTCCTCTCCTTGAATGTGTCACTCATGGAGATAGATGGTGATGCAGCATTTTCTGAAGCTGTCCACTAGTTGGGCTGGCTCTGGGGCCTCCAAGGAAGTGCAGACCATGGTCAGATGCTACATTTGCTCTGTTTGAGGTCACCCAGCTTGAGCTACAAAGTGATCTTCAGATGGCTGCTACTTGTGATAACTTGGATGTGCCCAGGAGAGACCAGGCTGCAAACTAGAGCCAGCTGACCCTAGTGCCTTGGAGCACTTATCAAGAAGTATGGGACATACTATGGCAGATACTGCTTGTTTGGAGTTTGTGAATCTTTGAGAAATTTTAGAAAAGTCAGTAGCATGAGACCATTTTTAGAGAAAAGCTCCTGGAACCAGCTTAGGTGGGGCCACAATTTGAGTAGAGAGGGCTCTCATGAAATAATCAGGACAGGGTGAACAGTGAAGCAACCTTGATGGAGACTCAGGTATTGCACCTGCCTGCGCTTGCCTGGGGAAGGCTCAGCAAAAGAACTATAGCCACTGCCAGCACTTCTGTCTTGAGAAAGCTGTCCCTCTAAGCCTTGCCCCAAAGACAGATAATTCAGTGTCTCCCCATATATCCCTGGGGCCAGCTTTTGAGTTGCTGCCACAGCACTGGAGTTCAGAGCAAGTGAGTGTGCATAGGGTCATTTACAGGCCTTTTAAGAGGAATACCTGGGACTCCAGCAGCCCTCTGTCTCACTCAGCTACAGTTCCTGCTGTTTTTCACAGTCAGAAGTTATGGGGACTTCTCTTTCTGACACTTTATTCTTGGACTGGCGAGTCTGGTGTAGGGCTGTAACTCCTTGCTTCTCAGGGGTGACCTCTGCAGCTGAGTATCCCTCCAAATCTTTTTTTAATATATATTTTATTGAGTTTTTACATAGAGGAAGGAAGAGAGATAGAGAGTTAGAAACATCGATGAGAGAGAAACATCGATCAGCTGCCTCCTGCACATCTCCTACTGGGGATGTGCCCGCAACCCAGGTACATGCCCTTGACTGGGATCTAACCTGGGACCTTTCAGTCCACAGGCTGATGCTCTATCCACTGAGCCAAACCGGTTTCAGCCCCTCCCAATCTTTAACCACCACACATGGATGTGGGACCAGCCTGTTCCAAGTCTGACTCCTCTTACCAGTCATGACATGCCTTCTTCTTTATAAACTGTTATAAGACTTATGTTCAGCTAGATATCAGGTGGTTCTGAATGATAGTGTTTCTCTAGTTTAGTTATAATTTCAACATGGTTCTGGGAGGATGAGAGTAATGCATTTACCTACTCTGCCATTTTGAACAGAAGCCTCACATATTGAACTTTATTTTTTTTCTTTTCCCCCAGCTTTTTTTAAAATTTTATTTTATTGTTTAAAGTATTGCAAATAATAGTACATATGTCTCCTTTTTTCCTCAGTGATCTTCCCCCTGCCTCCCCTCCCCCCGGCACATGCCCTCACCCCACCCCCCAGTGTCTTGCGTCCATTGGTTCTGCTTA